>NW_022738677.1:0-30197 GCF_011630105.1 Anneissia japonica
GAAGATAAAGATAAACGAAAAGGCTGATTTGAGCTTAGATAAATACTTAAAATGATATCTGTTGTTACAGTGGCCACCCCATTATCCTACTGTCATTATATTCTTATATGTAGAACTGGTGAATGTCCTTGTAAAATGCAATATGCAAGGGTTAAATAGTCCTAATCTGGCTGATGCCGTCCTGTATATTATATATACAACCAGATTACAACAGTTCTAGTAGGACAGTCACCAGTCCTACATATATGAATATGATGATAGTAGAATAATGGGTTGAAACAACATACAGATAGTAATAGTTGGTTGAACATATTGTTGAATGAAACATCTGAACATACTTTATGCATTATCGACTTAGGCTATGTAATCAAGCATTTACAATATTTACTAATATACAAATAAATAAATATACAATATATAAAAATTGCAAACAAAGGTTTTTTTTTTTTAAATACATATTATAATGAGGAAATGAAATTCCAAAATCACACCTCAGTCACACATCAAGAACATATGCAAATAAGCTAAACTGCAAATTAGGTAACAAAGTTGATTAGGTGTATCTTCGTTGAGCAACAATTTAATGTGAATGGATAATTTTAATCTATAGAGAACAACTATATATTTGCAGTAGAGCTAAAACTACTTGTACTTTGCTCTATGATTATAACATAAAACTCAGAATAGTGTGCAACACATAGTCACACAGTAGTGAGACATTTAACAGTGCATTATTCCTGCGTTTGTGGTTGATGTATCGTAATTATTATTACAGTAACCTCAAGGTAATTTCTTTACTCATTATTTAAATTAAATTCTCTTGGCTTTGCTTTTATTCTAATTTAATGATAGTCGTTCGGTGTATATATAGTATACCCAAGCTTTCAAAAATCTAGTTTTTGCTATTTTTGGCAAAACTATACATATTACTTAATGGTTCTAAAACATTTACATTCAATTCCAAAAACTGATTTATGCAAAATATTAAAATTAAAATTGAGAAGTGTCATATATAAAAACATTTTAAAACTATTCTAAAAATATATCACATACTATTTAAACATTGATAAACAAGGTTAAGATATCAAATTTATAAAATAAAGTCTAAAAATATATTTGATAACTTAACCATGGATGTTAGCCCCGTGGTTACCATTGTGACCGTGATCAATGTGCCATGACATTATTCTAAGTATTTGTTTTAAATGAAAATAACTTGAACCTGTGTTATATTTTATGTTAATACTGTTGCTTCCTTTCTAGTTGTAATTTGTAATTGTGAAGTTTCTGCTAATTTTGTTGTTGTTGTGGTCGCATTAGATAGAGCTTAAGTATTTGTTTGGAAACAGTATTGCATTATACTGCTCAATTACACACACGCCAAGGTTCACGCATTTGGTGTGAGTCTCACACATTTAAAGTATATCTCACGCTTAAGGGTATATAAAAATTACAGACATTATTGTAAAATTGCCTATAACAAAAAAAAAAAACAATGTATGTATACTTTGTAGCTCTCTCACTAAATACATTTACAGTACTTAAAGTAGGATTGGATTTGTTTTTACACGTTAGAGATGCATTGGAACCATGTATAATGCATATAACTAGCAATACAACTCATAAGATAACAACTGTAGGATGTTTTAAAGCTAAAGTTCAGTTTAAATCTAAATGTGCAAATGCAACATTTTATGTAGTAACTAAAGGAAGTAGCCTAATAGGCAAGGATCTAATCCAAGCACTTGGAATTAACATTGATGTGTTGATTTAAGAAAACCCAATGAAGTTTTTATTGAGGACAAATTTCCTCTTCCTTCAATTGAAGAAATGTTAAGCGAGATGAATGGCGCGACATACTTTTCTAAGCTCGATCTTAAATCAGCTTATTACCAACTGGAATTAGATTCCGACAGTCGCGACCTTACATCATTTATTACGCATGATGGTGTTTTCCGATTTCGTACAGTTTGTTTTGGCTTATCTTCAGCCCCTTCATGTTTCCAAAAAAATGATGTCGACTGTATTAGCAGGAATTCCAAACGTACAATGTTTTGATTTTGATGATATTATTATTTACGGACGCGACAAAGCCGCGCATGATAAAACATTATTTTCAGTGCTTACCTGTTTGAAAGAACGAGGTATGAGGTTAATTGACAAATGTGAGTTCGGTGTACCTTCAATGAAAGTATTAGGTCATGTTATCGATGAAAAAGGTATTCACCCTAGTGACGAATTAGTCCATAGAATTGCTAAAGCTGCAATACCCCATAATAATCTCCAACTTAAGTCATTTCTAGGACTCACAGGTGTTTATGCTAGGTTTGTGCCAAATTTTTCGGCAAAAGTAAGCGCATTGCGAGACAGACAAACAAATTCCGCTTTTCAAGATATTAAATCCGATATTATTAATAGCCCTGGTCTTGCTGTATTCGACCCTGATAAAGTTTTTGTCACAACTGATGCGAGTGGTTATGGGTTAGGAGCGGTACTTACACAGGTAAAGAGTGACGGCTCGGAAGTCACAGTTGCTTGTGCGTCTCGAACATTAACTGCATCCGAACAAAATTACTCAGTCGGAGAACGCGAAGCACTTGCTTGTGTTTGGGCTATAGAAAAATGGCATACTTATTTATGGGGGAGACATTTTACCTTCGAACTGATCATCAGGCATTGGTTACATTACTTTCTTCAAAAGGCACAGGTCGTAGACCAATGCGGATCGCAAGATGGAACGCTCGTTTACTACATTACAATTATACGGTTGAGTACAAACCAGGCGTTCAGAACAGAATTGCCCATTCCCTTTCGAGGTTACCTATTCCTACATTCGATTCCGCGATAAATGAAGATGACAGTGATGCAGTCTATCAAGTTGTTCTAAACGATACTTATAGCGCTATCACACGCAATGATTTATAACAGGCTACAAATAATGATGAAGTATGCATGCAGCTTAAAGAATACATACATGATGGGTGGCCGAATGATAAAAAGCATATTCCAGAAATTATTAAGCCCTATTCCCTTATTAGAGATGAGTTCCCGATCATTTTTCGTGGTCAGCGCGTGATAATACCAGCAGCACTTACCTCCAAAATAGTTAATCTGGCCCATGAAAATCATCAAGGTATGGTGCGAACCAGACAAAGATTAAGAGATCTTTACTGGTGGCCTAAAATGGACGTACACGTAACGGACACAATTACTAATTGTTTAACTTGCCAAATTGCTGACAAGTCTGCGAAAACACGAATGGCTCCTATGCAGCCGGTACAATTGCCAGAACGTCCATGTCAAAAGCTCGGGATTGATTTCGTAGGTCCGAATTATTCTGCACCTGCGAACGAGCGTTACATTATCTCATTAATTGATTACCGAAGTAAATGGCCAGAAGTTGCGTTTTGTCCAAATATTACGGCCAAAACTGTAATTTATTCTTTGACTAAGGTATTCAGTCGTGAAGGTTATCCTGAAGAACTAGTTTCTGATAATGGTACGCAGTTAACTAGCCAGGAGTTTGAAACTTTCTTGAAATAACGTAACATCAAACCCAGATTTTCTGCGGTGTATCACCCAGAAGGAAACAGTACTGTCAAGCGCTTTAACCGGATTTTGAATGAAACTATTCAAACGGCGCGAATCGATAAACGTCCACTTAAAATTCTGTGACGGAATTTCTAGGTACTTATCGCGCTACGCGACATGCCACTACTGGGGAATCCCCTTCTGTTGTACTACACGGGCGTCATATGTTGACTTTGTTAGATATCATTGGAGTGACAACATCGCCTAAGCAAATGTCTTCAATCGAAATAGACAATAGAACAAAAGCAAAGCAAGCAAAGTCTAAAGAGGCGTACGACAAACGGAAGTGCGTCAAAACCAGAGTTTTTTCCCGGGAGATATTATTAGAATTAAAAAGCCCTGGAATGTCCGCAAGGGTGAGAGTAAATTTACTGAACCGTTGGAAATTAGACAACATATTGGTCTAAACACTTACGTAATGACCAATGGTCAAAAATAGAATGTGAAACACATAGCCCCATTTCTAGGAAAGCCAGCCCTATTAGGCCGAGGGGGAGATAGTGGTGATGATCACAGTAGTGAATTTATAGTTTTTCCAACTGCTGATGATTCAATGAACAACAATTTAACTCAGTTGGGTTCACATTTCTCAAGGAGTAAGAGAGTTAGAAGTCCACCTAGATGGACTCGAGACTATTTGATGGGTACCAGTAAGAAATAGAAGTGTTTATTGTTATAGTAACTGAGTTTACATAGTACCGTATATGCTATACTGTCATTTTTACTGTGATTATAGTTTCTGCTTTTAGAGAGGGGGAAATGTGGTGTTCTTACTGTTGTCCTGTGTGACAATACCGACGTTGAGGGCAGGAGTTGGCACAGAGGGAGAACCACGAGGAAAAGAATAAAATTCTGTTCTATGAGTTATACTGTGATAACTCAACACCATACTAACTCAACAGACGGATAGTTTTCCTCTTCAAATAAAAGCATATTCTCTTGTTATAATCTCTCTTGTCTTCTGCCCATCCTTGTAGATCATTTCGGCCACCGTTTTTGTAACCTCTTTTACCATTCCGTTCAATAGCTGCTGCAAATTTACCAGTGCCTGTCAAGTTGAGCTTGGCTTACATTACGACCACATTGGGTTCATGGCATCCTTGAAAGTCCATCCGCATTTCCATGTTTGTGAGTCCAGGTCTTTGAAAAACTTAAAAGTTTTACTCTCTCAGCACTTGTAAAATGTATGCAAGCTGTCCTTCGGGATCCTTGAACTGCATTACCCAACGTAAGGATGCGTGATCTGTTCATATACGTACTGGCGAATATGTTTATAAAATGTACCACCAAAGATAGAAGGTAACGCAATAGTTCAATTCCACTCGACTCAAAGTTCGGTTAGCATATCTGATTACTCTATCTTCTCCATATCCTGATACTGCGAGAACGCACCGCCAATTCCAACTTCGCTAGCATCGGTGCAGGGACGTAGCCAGGATTTTGAAAGGGGGGGGGGGGAGAGCCGTTTTGCAAATTACGTAGGACCCCAGCGGGGTCAAGGAGGCGAATCCCCCTGTAAAGTAGCGCACTCTGAACGTTCTTAGGACTGTTTGAGAGGAAAAATTGAAAATTGCAATAGACGCATTATAAATAAGCGCAAAAATAATTATAAAATAAATCAACAGTGGCAGACCCAGGAATTCGAAAGAGAGATGAACCAGGGAGGGACTTTCACAGACCGAGGAACCACCCACCTCAGTCCCACCATGGTTGGGGCTGAGGTAAAAAGAATTATGACTAGGGCATCTCTAGATGGCCGGAAATTACACTCTCGCTCTTCAATTTGAATATATTTTTCTTCTTTTTTTTCCTTAAAAAAATGAAGGGGGGGGGGGGGGGCTTGAATCCAACTCAAACCATTCTTTATGCACTGCCAGAATAGTCATAATCACGAAAAATGGACATGAAAAACCAGATCACATCCCAAAAAATAAACAGCAGTCACTAAGACATACATCAGGAGCCGATTCGATGGAGTTTAATGTCATACCCAGGGAAGGGTACAGACCTGTTTTGAAAGGTGGAGGGGGAGGGCATTTTGTGAGTCGACACCCACCTCAGCCCCACAATGGTTGGAGCTGAGGTGAGAAAATTTGAGCAAATAGTACCTCTAGATGGCCAGAAATGACACTTTTAGTAAAATTCATCATCATCACATCACCATTAGTCAAAATGAAGTGCCAAAAAAAAATAATTCATGATCTTTTATTAGGGATTTTTGACAACCATAGAGATCTTATTAATGTGTGTATACCATAGAAAACAAAGCTTAAAAACATTGTCATTTGAGTATGTACTTTACATAGGCCTACTTCAAAAACGTGATTTCACAACCCACCAAGGCTGGGGCTGAGGTGAGAAAATTTGAGGAAATGGTACCTCTCGAGATGGCCGGAACTGACACTTTTTTATAGTAAAATTCATCATCATCACATTACCATTATAGTCAAAATGAAACGCCAACAAATTTCTCATGATCTTTTATCAGGGATCTACTTAATATCCAGGATAACTTAGGCCTAATTATAGCTTACTAAGCTTTAACTATATATTCTCTAGTATGATCAACAATTCACAACTTTTTTTCGCATTTAGCACAATTTTCTTCACTTTTTATTGCTTTTAATATTATTATCAATTATTACTATCGTCATCATCATCATTGTTATTATTGTCATTATTACTAATAGTAGTAGTATTATTAAACAAACAGTAAAAGAAACTTGCAAAAGGATAAAAACGAAATTGAACCACAGTATCGAATTTCTATCTTAAAAGACATGGCCTGAGATTTATGGATTTAAGAATTTTTTAAATCACGCTTAGGCCTAGTGTTCTATTAGGCCTATGTATAACGTGTATTGATGCATTTATATGTTTGAAAGTATTCATTTTGAGTGATCCCAGGAAAGAATTTGTATTGGCTCAACAATAAGCTTTAACATTTTAACACTGTGTACAAAGGGAGGGGGAGCCGCGGCTCCCACGGCTCCCCACTCCACTGGATACGTCCCTGCGTCGGTGTCTAGTATGAATTGTCCATCTGTGAGAGAGTAGGCTAGAGACCGCATTAATCTGTATTTGAGCTCAACAAAGGCACCTTCACAATCGACTCCCCAGCAAAACGGTCTGGCTTTCTGTACAAGCAATGTACATCTTGTAATTTGTACAAGCGTGCATCAATGGAAGCAAATCCCTTTATAAAACGTCTATAATACGACGCTAAGTCTAAGAAACGTCGAACATCCCTGACTGTATTAAGGGTTGGCCACTCCTTCACGGCTTCTATCTTGGCAGGATCATTGTTACTCCAGCATGTGAGACACGGTGTCCCAAATACAACACCTCCCGTTTAAATAAAGTACATTTCTTCGACTTCAATTTTAAGCCAGCATCTCTTAACCGGGTAAATACTTGTCCCAGACGGTCAATCTTCTCCGTAATGGTTTTTCCCATACACAATGATGTCGTCTAGCTAAACTCCCGTTTAAATAAAGTACATTTCAAAGTACAAAGTACATTTCAAAGTACAAAGTACTTAACCGGGTAAATACTTGTCCCAGACGGTCAATCTTCTCCGTAATGGTTTTTCCCATACACAATGATGTCGTCTAGCTAAACTAAGAGTATCTCCCATTGTATTCATGGTCCGTTGCATAATCCGAAAGGCACCACTTTCCAACAGTAGAGACCTCCCAGCACTACGAATTCTGACGTCTTGGCCTCTTCCTCTAATTCCACTAAATCCAGTGTGGAAAACCATCGAGCTCCAGACAAAGCGTCCAATGAGTCGTTGATACGAAGGATGGGGTATGCGTCCTTTATTGTGACTGAATTTAACCGTCTATAGTTGACGCAAAAGCGTTTGCTCCCGTCTTTCTTTGTGACCAGAACTACTTTAGAAGTCCAGGGGCTGTCCGATATAATATATTAGTCCTTTATCCAGCAGGTCGCGCACATGTCGGTTAATCTCTTCATTAGCTGTTGGTGCTTGTCTCCTAGGCTGCTCTTTGATTGGACGAGCATCGCCAACATCTATGTGATGGTGCACTTTGTCAGTCCTTTTAAAATCGAGATCGCCCTTGGAAAATACATCCTTATATTCCGTCAACAGCATGGCAACTTCTCCATGGTAGATCTAATTGATTGAGGCAATACTGCACTGCCATAAATCCTCTAGCTGTTTGGGTAATGGCCCCTGATCTAGTGGCGGTGGACCGTGGTGTTTTGTCGTCTTAACTTGCTCTTCTTGGACTGAAATAAATTTTCCCACTTTATGGCCTGCTTCTAGAACATGTCGTTTCCCGGGGTTGAAAACACGCAAATGTAACTCTCCGTGTTCCACATTCACTAGAGTTCTTGCCAAAATAAGGCCTGTATTTGCTAATTCCTCTCCTTCATTAGATTCCACCATCTCCAACGCCGGGTAACTTCTCAGTGATCGGTCTACTTCGGTAAGTACGTGTTCATGGCCTGGAAAGATGACTGTATTTTCTCTAACCCTCACATTAAAATTAAATTCTGTTCCCTCTGGTCCGGTTAAAGTTATTACCTCTCCGCCAACCTTTATATCCTACCTCTTTAGACCCAGGATTGCTCTTGTCATTGTAAGAAAATTCATTCCTACTAATCTGGCTATGTTTAAGTCAGCAAAGGTGGCTTTTACAGACCTGAAAGTCTGGCCTATCCGTATTCCTATCCAAGCACATCCAATAGTCTGCAAACGGTTACGGTCTGCAGGCTAATTTTTTCTTCTATCCTTCTCCAGTTTTGAATGGTACCGTGAATACATTTTCTTATTAGGCAGCTCTACTGCACTGTCGAATTCGTATGTCCTCAATATTTAGTTTCTTCCAGCCTTCCCTCGACCCCTGGATTCGGCTGCCCTCAGTTTCCCGAATTTTGTCGTTGGTTCCTTCTTTGACAATATAATGCTATATGATGCCCTTCCTGTTGACAGTTATAACACTTGATTCCAGGCCTCCTCTGCTCCCGGTTGAGTGATGGTTTCTCATTTGGGGCAGCATTTCTTGTCTGATTAGACTTAGACTGAATTATCTCGTAATTTTCTTCTGTAGTTTCAGCACTTTTTAATTGTTTAAACTCTGTGACTCCCCTTGATAGTCTTCCTCTCATCAACTTGTAAAGTAGTACTAGGGGTTGAGGGGCAGACTATCCCATTATGAAACAGGGATGGGGTGGACTATCATTAAATTCGCTACAGTACATGTATATACTCAAACGCCACTGTAAATGTGGAACAACACATATTTACAATCACAATGTATTGGTACGTGATCATAAAAACTGATTTATCCTAATCAAGTTATTAAAATATTAAAATGTAATTCTACTGGAGTAGAACATTAATAGTTTGTGTTGGGAATGATGTTGTTTCCATTAGATTTGTTTACAGGGGGCGGTTTTTCGAGGATAAAATAAAGGCCTCGGGCGTTTTTGAAAGAGGCGTTTATTTCAAATGAAGCTCTAAAAGGTGCGTTTATTCGATGGGGGAGGGGGTGTTATTATTATTATTATTATTATTATTATTATTATTATTATTATTATTATTATTATTATTATTATTACTATTATTATTATTATTATTATTATTATTATTATTATTATTATTATTATTATTATAGTTGGGTGTTTACACACAGGTATAAAAATACGGGTATGTAAATACATTTCCTCCCTGATCATGTTTTTGTATGCTGTAGTAAGACCAGGGAATGTTTCCTGGTAAGATGGTGACGGCAAGATTCGGCCAACTGGGTTTAACTGGGTTGTCATGATTTCGGTGAACTGGATTCGGCAAACCGCGTTTTGGCAAAGTGGAAAATAATTCGTAATCTGGATTTCGGCAAACTGGATTTTGACAAACTGGTCGGATACCTGTAAATTATGCTTATGCCTAACTAGGTTCTTAGTATTATATTATTATGTTAACATTTGCCTGTCAGTGTTATATATTTATGTTAATTACGTTTGCATTCTTTGTGTTATATTTACCAGATATTCAAGATTTCTGCAGCCAGGAATGTGCAGCAATGTGTTAAGCATTTGATCGAGAAAGTACCAGTATTATTTAGTGACCCAAGAGGAAATATCCGAGTGTCAAATAGTTTAACACAATTCTACTTAAGTACATATTAATTTACTGAAAGTGTTAGTGTTGGTGATAAGCCAATAAGAGGATATCCCTTGGTAAACAGCACTACAGATGCAAGGTCTGATGAATACAATAAGAACAGTGCATGGAAATAAACCCATGGATGTAGTAATAGCTGAAGATGATTGTCTTTTAGTTTCTCTATTCAGCAATGAAATTCACAAGTATAGGATATCAGGAGAATATGTCAATAAGATAATACTTTTACCATATAATGTAAAAGTTAGATCAATGTACAAATTAAAAAAAAAAAATTTGATAGCATATTCTGATGGTGAAAATAAATGCATATCATTATGTAATTCAGATGGTCATGTGGACAAATCAATTGGTAAAGGAGAATTGAAGGATCCCTATGGTTTTGATGTAGATGAGGAAAAAAATATAGTGTATGTTGCTGACTGGCAGGAAGACTGTGTGTTCATGTTTGACATGGATAGTGACCAGATGATCAAAAGGATTGGGTCAAGAGGTCCAAGTAATGGTCAATTTCGTTCACCACGGGATGTTACTGTTACTAATAAAGGAGATCTCATTGTAGTAGACTTGGGTAATCACAGATTACAATTATTTAACAATCAAGGAAGGTTCATAAATGTTCTTGTAGGTAAAGGCGATGAGGATGGTAAGGTGAATTGTCCATATTCAGTTAAAACAGATGATGATAACAACATGCTTGTGACAAGCTTTCACAAACTACAGTTATTCAACAGTGATGGACATTTCATTAAAAGAATTGATCAAACAAGGGATGAATTAAAATTTCCTTATGGATTTTCAATAGATAATAATATACGAAGAGTTGCTGTAGCAAATAATAGTGGGGGAAATATTAAAGTTTTCAATTACTAACATCATATTATGTTAAAGACAAGCCAAACCAGTCACTCGTCGCAAATCGTGTTTCAGAGAAAATGGCCAAAACATGCTAAAGTGTCAAATTTTAAAAAATCTATTTTATTGCACTAAACTAACCTTTATATATCTACACACCATCCTATGCTGTTATTTGTCCCATTTGAATGTTAAAACAACACTTTTTAAGGATTTAAAGATAGTTTCTACATGAGAAATGTCTGAAATCATAAATTTTGAAGGCTGATTTATCATATCACAGCTGTGTTGTTAAACGCTTGTAACTTCATAAGGAAATGTCCGATTTGAATGATTTGTTTACCATTTTATAGCTATTATTTTATTCTCTAACAATGTATTGATAACTCAAAATTGATTTTTGCAACGACTGACTGGTTTGGCTTGTCTTTTCCACAATTATATAACATAAATTTACTCATCAAACTATTCAATTTTTGCTGTGTATGATGATTATAGTAAGAGTAAATCAATTTGAACCTCTTTCTCTCATGGAGAATGCAATACGTGTCTCTTAATGGATTTGACTTTAGCAAGGCGCATGTCCCATGTTGAGTTCCACAGGGGTCAATCTTGGGACCGCTTCTCTTTATTGTCTGTATTAACGATCTTGTTCCAATGTCTTTTCTTTTACTATTTTTGCTTAAGATTATAACATTATTTTTGTTTCTGATGTACACAATGTACACAATTTGATTGCCGCTGCAAACAGTGAACTTGTAAAAATTATGGAATGGACCCATGCCAATCGCCTGTCATTGAACACGAGCAAATTATATTTTATGTTTTTCAGCAATAATATCAATGACTTCCCTGCCCTGATTTTGCTAGATGGGAATGAAATTTCTAGGGTTCCAACTACCACATTCTTATAAATTTATATAGATGGGCGATTGTGGGACGTACATATCCGGAACCTATGTAAGACGATAGCCCGCAACGTTGGTGCTATGCACAAACTTAAAAAATATTTTTGCATGTGGGAAAGCCAGTGTCGTTCATATTAACAGAGTCCACGTGATACAAAAGAGAGCGCTTAGATGCACTTGCAACGCAAAATGGTTGGCTCACCCCACCAATTTTCCTATCACAAAGCATCCTGCAGATTATGGATATGTTTGATTTAAATGTTGGTATTTTTATATTTAATCTACATTTCTAGTATATTACGTATGTTTATTATTATATTACATACGTTTATGATATTATTTACATTTAGTATTATATTCTGTACTTTATTATTTATATCAATTACGTTTATTATTACATTGTATACGTCTGTTCCTATCGTTTAATATTATATTTACATTTCTTATTATATTAATGTACGATTATTATTATAATATTATTAATATATATATATATATATATAGATATAGATATATATATATATATACATATCTTTTGTTACTGTATATTATTTACGTCTATTAGTACCGTATATTACGTACGTTTATTATTATATTATATATGTTTATTATTATATTATAGACGTGTATTATTATATTATGTACGGTTAGTATTATATTATGTACGTTCATTATTATATTATATATGTTTATTATTATACTATAGACTTTATTATATTAACGTTAATGTATAATTACATTTACCGTTAAAAATAAATTTCTGTAAAAATACAGTAAATTACTGTCAATCTTAATGCCGGTAGTCAACCGTAATGTAAAATCACATTTACCGTAAATAATACATTCCTGTAAAAATACCGTAAATGCTGTTCATGGAAATATCGGTTGTCAAACGTAATGTAGAATCGCAGGTACCGTTATTAATTTATTCCTGTAACAATACCATCAAAATACTTGGAATCAGGACGCCAGTCGTCAACCGGAATGTAGAATCACATTTACCGTTAATAATTAATTCCTGTAAAATACGGTAAATTACTTTCAATCTCAATGCCGTTTGTCAACCGTTATGTAGAATCACAGATACCGTTAACAAAATTCCTTTAAAAATACGATAAATTACTGTAAATCTGAATGCCGTTCGTCAACCGTAATGTAGAATCACAGGTATCGTAAATTAGTAATTCCTGAAAAAAAAAATTGTAAATTACTGTCAATATGTAACGGTCGTCAACCGTAACGTAGAATCACAGGTGACGTTAATAATAAGTTCCTGTAAAATTAACGTTTAATTATCGTCCATCTGAATAATAATTTCTGTCAAAATACAATAAAATACTGTCGACGATTGTCGTTTTTTACAAAATTCTTGGTGGCTAACAAAAGTTTAAAAAAGGAAAATTGTTCATAAAGTCTATAATTTAAGAAAGAGTTTAAAGAATGTTCATTAGACCGTTTTGTGAATTATATTTGTAACTATTTTTACAGACGTCTGATGATCTTTTTTATATTTACTTCATGAACTACCATGAAAACTGCAGAACAAAATGAAGTGAAATTTTGGTAAACATAATAATAAATAAAATACATACAAGAGTATTTTATAATAGTATGTCTCAACATTCTAATGTTATATTTCTTACAGTAATAATGTCATGAATAATCAATTTAACACAACTTAGCTTGCTTGCTGTTACTGAGTCAAGATAAATAGCACATATTATTTCTAAATTACCACATTAGTGTAATTATAATGCATAAAGTAAAGCTGAATCTTTAAACATAAATCAACATTAGAGCAAGGGGAAGCTGTCCTATATTTGCCAAAACTCTGACGCAAAAGAGCGAGGGGACCCTGTCCGATATTTGCCCAAGCTCTCACGCAAAAGAGCGATGGGACCCTGTCCGAGTAATTGCCCAAGTTCTCGCGTAAAATTACGAGTGGGATCCTGAATGATAGGAAGAAAGAGACCCAACCAAATCCGCACCCACCCTTTCGTTGCCCAGTCGAGACGGGCCAAGGAGATTGATCTACAGCGAAATACTTGCCGTAAGCTTTCTTTGACAAAAAATACTTGCTGTCAGCTTTCCTTGACACTGGGGGAGCGGAAAGGAAAAGACCCCGCCAGGAAACCGTCCGAGACCCACCCGACCCTGTGCCCAAGCTCTCATGCAAAGGAGCGAGGGAACCCTGTCCGATATTTGCCCAAGCTTTTACGCAATAGAGCGAGGGGTATCCTGAATGATAGGACGAAAGAGACCCAACCGAATCTGCACCCACCCTTTCGTTGCCTAGTCGAGATGGGCCAAGATTTCGTCTCTGCAGGAGAGGTTAATTTGCTTGTTGCGCATTCTCGCCGGAGCGCCGGGCGGGGGACCACTGTCTGTGCAAAACTCTAACGGCCGGTAAGGTCTACTCGTAGCTGAGGTTGACCATTGCAGGATTAACGTATTGAAGTACAGTTGAATTTTGAATATAAGTTGCGAAATATTAATTTCGTCACTGAAGAACGTGGCCCCCGCACCCGACTCCCCAACGTGTCCACTGGCCTTCACGCCGATACGTCTGGACGAATAGGCGCGATTTTTTTTGGGAAGGGAGAATAGCTTCCTCCATCACTTACGACCTAGGCCGCATTCTGTTACAAGTGCCGAAGTAGGTTTCCTACGTTACGCAGGAGAAGCGGGTGAAGGACCCGCGGATTCCAAATCTGGACTTTCCCTCGTGATGTTACCCCCGATCCCGCGCTAGAGATCGAGGGGACCCTGTCCGATGCACAAGAAGTGTGCGCCTTGCTTGTACCTGCGAAGAAAAAGAAAAAAAAATAAACCCAATGAACGTTAAGGACGACTCCCGAAGAGAGAGCCGGAGGAGACCTCCCCAAAAAACCCATATTTGGACAACCCGCCCCAGCGCCAACCCGTAAGCCGGCAAGCACCCCTGGAAACAAGCCTCGATGACCCAATAGCAAGGGGGGGGGAAGCCACGAGGGGTTTTAGTTCGCCGTTTTTCCGTTTGCCGTGAGAGCCGGAATGACCCACCAAAAAATTTCCCCTTACCCGCGAAGAAAAAAATAAAATAAAATAAACCCAATGGACGTTAAGGACGAATCCCGAAGAGAGAGCCGGAGGAGACCTCCCAAAAAACCTATATTTGGATAACCCGCCCTAGCGCCAACCCGTAAACCGGCAAGCACCCCTGGAAAAAAGCCTCGATGACCCACTAGCAACGGGGGGAATCCACGAAGGGTTTTAGTTCGCCGTTTTTCCGTTTGCCGTGAGAGCCGGAATGACCCACCAAAAAATTTCCCCTTACCCGCGAAGAAAAAAACAAAATAAAATAAACCAAATGGACGTTAAAGACGACTCCCGGAGAGAGAGCCGGAGGAGACCTCCAAAAAACCCATATTTGGACAACCCGCTTCAGCGCCAACCCGTAAGCCGGCAGCGAATTTTTTTTCGTGAAGAGCCAAGCATAGGGAGACATATAAAGCGCTCTGATTGGCTAATGATAAGATGACATAATCGCACTTTTGTTTGACAGTCGCAAGGTATCTCGCACACTCGTCAGAGCAATGCGGCTGCGATACACGCCAACAAAACAATCCATGCACATACAACGCGCCGAGTAAACCTGGTTTTTATACGTGTAACAGATTACAGTATTGGGAACAACATTAGGCTATGGCTACCATAGTCACCGCTGATCATACAACTCTAATACCCACTGCTACCAATAGGCCTAGAAAAAAGTGTAGTAGGGCCTACTATGAGTACAAACGAGGTCGTTTGCATAGAGGGCCTAATAGTAGGCCTAGAGTTAGTAGGCCCTAGGATCACAGACTTTTAGGCAAGATATGTTATACTCTACCTTGTTTAAATAGCGATTTCAAATAGTTAACGCACTTTTATATTTTAGAAAAACATAAAATGTTACATATTTTTATAATGGCTTTTACTCCCCTGAAATATCCACAAATTAGATAAATTTAAAGCATTTATCAATCTCATTATAACACTTGTTTCAAATCATATCATTGAACATTTTATTTCCATTTTGTCCTTCACTTTGCTTTTGGCAAAATCATTTTGCTAAATAATTCTTCCCTCCCTCTGACGGCTTCTACAAAAATAAGTTCACTAAACAAGGCACAGTATTATTATTTGAAAAGTCTTTCCTTTACTTACCTCTCTATGTGTCTGTTAAATGGTAGTCAATGAAAATACAAATAGTGTATAGTGATAAAGCTGTTAAAATTTAGTATTCACGACAGCAACAATAATATATAATAATAATTATTTTAAAAAGTTAGTGTATTGCACCACTCCGATTTATCTTTTCTTCCTCTGAATCTATGCAGTATGAATATTTTTATTGGTGGTGTCTATTTTATTAAACATATAACATATATTGTTGGTATTTGTTTCTGTATTTTAAATGTATAAATCTAAGCTGGAAAGTCAACTTTCTTCACTACTGTACAATATACATATTGCTCTCTCCTTGTGCAAATACACTCGCACAAAAAAATGAAGCAAGTAAATTATAAAATAGTCAATAATATTAAATCTGTTAAGTTATTTTTCTTCTCTTTTTTTTCTCGAATTATAAATAATAAACCAGCTTATAAATAATATAAAAAAATGTGAATTAACAGAGATAATTCACAGCTAATAAATTAATTTGGCTGTGTTGAAGGTAGTGATGAGATGGTTCTATGCATTCTGCTATTAGCAATGTCTATCAGTCAGCGTTCCATCCAGAAACATCCCAAAAGGCCAAATTCCCACTCTGTGGTATCATTTCATGGACCTAAAAAAACCCCACCAGATTCAAGTATTTAATTGTGCTGTACTGTGCATCCATTTATTATGTCATGACATAACAACATCAGCAGTTTGAGGAATTTTTTTTTTTTTAAACCTGGGTTGCTACTTATTTGTAGGTTGGTTGATATTTAAAATTATTACCTTATTTATTTAAACATCATATCACAAACAATAATATAAGGTGGCCAAAGACCAAATTGCATGTTACTTGTGTTACATAATATTTATTAAAAAGGATATATAGGGGCCTATAATAAAAGAATAGACAGTTAAAAAATTGTAACATCATATAAAAGTACAAAATAGAAAAATCAAAATGGTAAAAAAAAAAATTACAACGAAAAATTTAAGCAACTGAATAATAAAGAAAGGAGGCATCTCACATTGCCAAGTTTGCTGTTAGTCAAGTATAACATTGTAATTTTAAAATTATAATTATAATATAAAGTATTGGAGAGCTGTGGACAATAGGCAAGGGTCTAATACCGTATTCAGACTAGACTAGCATTGCGATCGGTTGCGATGTAATCGGGAGTAATCGGGGGTAATCCAAATTCAATTACTCCCGTTCGCAACGAATCGCAACTGTTGGACGCATTTTTTATTTTCTTCTCTCAATTGATTCTTGAGCTTGACCTCAAGTAAAACTTGAGGTCGATGCTAGAGGGTGTCCGATTTCGTGTACATTTTTTTTGCTCGAAACTTGTTGTAGTTGTACTGCAGGCGGTGTTTTTCGTAGAGTAGGCCTACAGTTGAAAATGTCGAAAACTAAAAAAAATTAGTCGGACAGCGAAACTCTCAAGCTCCTACACCACCTCTCAAATGAAAATGTGCAGGATGCACTTGAGGGTTTAGGGAGGAACTCCCATGTATGGGAACAAATAGCAAAAATCCTCGACATTGGACGTACAGAAGAACAATGTCGAGATAAATGAAACTATTTAAAGCGTAAATTCCGCGAAATTGTCAAATGGAACAATACTAGTGGCAATTCCCGTAAAGACTTCGATTTCTTCGACGAAATTGACAGGATGATTGGTAAGTAGCATGAGGAGTAGGCCTAGGCTTAATTTTGACACAATCTCCACGCAATCGGCCCTACTTTTTCCGGAACGGTCGGATCATATAATAATATAGCAAAGGGCCTCCTCCAAGCTTGGCCTTTGTTTTTTGCGCGGATGATATCTACCATGCCCTCCCCATGTGCATGCCTAATTTTTACAGTGACCAGGGTTTAGGCCTGAGCCATATATGTATTAGGCCCTAGGCCTATTTTTTTGGTTATTTATGCTTGGTCTAATTCAGTATTCAGCAGCGCAGATAGGCCGATGATGGGGTGGTGTGGTCCCCGCCCCCAACGAAGAATGTAAGCGTGTTGAGTGGTAATAAATGAGTGGTAAATGCTGAGTTATAAAATATCCTGATGGCACAAACTTCTTTTTTAGTATTTACAATTTCCTCACCCTCTCCCCAGACCCAAACCACATGCTCGCATGCTGTAGTGTTAATTTGCTTTTAGGAAAGAGGCCAATGAATCGGCTAAATACAAGCCACCATATGGACAGGGACACGCTGGTTGAAGAAGAAAGTACTGATAGCATGGTCTTCAATACCGAAGAGGTCGTCATGTCAGATGTGTCAGAGCTAACACCTGGTAACATAACCCTACTTTATAGTTGTATGTAACTCATGCAATGGTTACATATTTGTAATCAAACATAAAATAAACATAAACATTTCTATAGGCCTACTAGTTGTCTTATGAAGCAGTTCAACTGCAAAGATTTTTTTTATAATTGTTTTTATAAACCTATCATATTTATTGGATTATTTTTTTTAAATGTTATGTCATCATAATACATCAATATTATGATTATTTACATACACATTGATATTTTACAGTGTAATCTTTGTTTTGTAGTAGAGAAAACAATTATTTAATTACTTCATTTAAATTCATTTTTTATTTCAGAAGACATGGTGTCTCTTGTTAATGATGAATTTGATGAGTCTAGTCCGGGTAGATCATCTGTAGAAAATGCCTCAGTTTCCAGTGAAAATAAGAATTAAACGAAAATAAAACATGTTTCACCTACAGCTGGAAATAGTAAGTAAATTTTCAATGGAATGCAGTCACAGTATCAATGTACAACATGTAATAATCTCACAACAATGATTTATTATCATATTTGTCAATCTGTGAAAGGTGTATCACAATTAATAGATTTTGTTCAAATAATAGTCTGTTGTCAGACTGTTTACTATAACTAAAAACAAATCACTTGGCTGTAAATACTAAAATACTATGTATACCAGACACTTTTGTAACTACAGTGTATTGTATACTTTTGAATTTCATTACTTAACAGAGAAGAAAAGGAAGGCAGCAGTGGCGTTGGAGAAGCTAGATGAATCATCCAACATCCTTAAAGTGATGGTAAAGCAGAATCAAGAGTCCGATGAAAAAGACAAATCATGGCAACAAGAACTGAAGAAGATGAAAATGGATCACAAAAAGTTTAGGATGGAATGGCAGATCCAGATGGAAGAGCGAGGAATGGAACGAGAAGAAAAGGCGAGGGAGAGAGATGAACAGCAGCGAGTAGAAGAGAGAGATCGAGTGGAGAGGCAAAGAAGGGAAGATAGAGAGAGGGATGAGCGAAGAAGACAAGAGGATAGGGAGCGTGAAGATCGACAAAGGGCTGAGAAGATGCAGTTGCTTCTGACACTTATGACACAATTAAATAAAAAATAGTAGTAATTATAGAACAGGACACGATATAGTCAGTTTCATAAAACCAATTTAGTGGTAGTAATTTTTTTTTTTTTTGGTATACAAGGGAGGTGTGGTGTCAGTTAGTTCTTTTTACTAATATCCAACCTTCACGTAATGTTAATATCGTTCTTGAAATATATACTTAAAGGCTTTGCAGTCATTCATAGGTGCTACTATATTTTGGCATTTGTAATGTTTTTATAATATTTAGACAATAGTGTTACATTAGCTTTTTATATAGATCTCATTAATGACGTTTTACACTGAGCCATATACAAATTAAGTGTGAATTTCTATAGTACAAATATATTAAAGATTTAAATAAAGGTCTTTGAAGTTAACTGTTACTTGATCCAAACTATATGTAAATTTTAAACTGCTACACCAGATCTTCAACAGATCAGAACAGAATAGTGTTTATTCAGTAGTGTGAATGCTCAAAAACCCATGCATCGTGGCATTTCCCCGGCCAACCAACATCAAAATCGATGAAGCGATATCTGTATTCAACTACTGCTTGTAGTAAAACACTGTGTCACTGCTTCCGGTTATAGAAATCCGTGTGATATTCTGTTGGTGGTAAAATGGGAAAATGACATCCATCAATGCTACTGCCACATTGCGGAAATCCCCAGGTTGTTTAAAAGCCATTAATAATGTCTTTCATTTCATTTGTGCTTGGTTTAGGTGCATAATATATAGGCGTCAGCACCTTACAAATACATTTACAAACCTATAAGATACAATTGGGAATTATCATAATACTAGAAGCATACATAAAATAATCGTAATAAAATAAATATATAAATTTATATTTTCTGCATACCCAGCGAATATAAAATGAGAAAATAAAATAAATTTTAAGCCATTATTTAATAAAAAAAAATATGTTTATAAACATTTTAACTTTCAGAGAATTTTTTACATTACAAATCAATAGTTTATAATATCTTGTACAGTGCTGTATTATGAACATGCAATAACCATTCATCCACAAAAGAAGACAAATATTATTTAGTAATAATATAACAAACCTCCAAGTGAATTGTACATACTGTTGACACACCCACTCCATACATTTCCGACAACGTTCCAAGATCTGTGTGTTTGGCTAATTTGTGAAGGGTGATGGCGATCCTTTTTTCGGGGCTAATGGGCTTACGCATTCGTGTCTCATCCTTTAGTAGGTGGGGCCTCAGTAATTCCCACAAATGGTCGAATGGTGCTCTGTTCATCCTAAAATGGTGGTAGAAGCGGTCATCATTCATCCAGTTTGACGAGTCATTGGCCCACCAATCAGTGTTCCTTGGAAGGGCCCAAACACGATCTCCACCAAGCATTGCTAAATTAAAAAAAAACAAAAAAAAAACAAAAAAAAACAAAACAATAATTTACACAATTGAATCAGTTACTAGGTTTCGCTATAAAAATGTGTAAACATTATGTGATATAATAATAATATAATAATATATAATAATAAGAATAATAATAATAATAATAATAATAATAATAATAATAATAATAATAATAATAATAATAATAATAAAAATTAATAATAATGGTATAAAATCTACCTATATAGAGGCGCATGACTACTAGTATACTAGGTCCAGGCTATCTATGAATAGTGAGGCCTAGTAGTAGTGTAGGCCTACAGTAGACAGCAAATTGCCACTTACCTATATTGGCTAGACTTGAAGTAAACACAAGTACAGCGATTTTCTGTAACATCTCACGTTTACGCCGGCGCTTGATAATAGCCCGTTCACGTATAAAATTAAAAGTTGAAATAACTATGTTTTGATTAGTTAATCGTCGTATATATAATTAGTACTATCACTGGTAGGTAGGCCTTTAAAACTTTTCGAGTGTTCGCGCGGATTTATTGGCAAAATGACGACATTGTAAACAACATTACTGATTGGCTCATGTCGATTGACCTCAGCCAATCAGTGTCCGTGGAATCCGTTGTAATTTGTTGCGATCGGATTCTGTGGTAATCGGGAGTAATAAAGATTTTAGCACCCAATCGCGACGGGTAACAATTACGAAATCGATTACTTATCGACTACTATTGGTGAGCTATCAGACACGATTTTACTTTGCGATTGGGTGCAATTGGGTGTCGCAATTGCTACAACCGATCGCAATGCGAAGCTAGACTGAATGGGGTATAAGCCCTAGTAGTAGTAAAGTTTGGCAGTAGGGTATTTATTTATTAATAATTATTATATTACAGTATTGAGGTGTAGAAATAAAGGAAAAACATAGACTATTTGGGCCTTAAACAGGTTGCTCTGCTAGGTACTTCTTCTTCAGAAAAAATAAGGCGAACTTGTCATGCAAACTAGGCCTAGTGTCTAAGTGTTGCATTGATCTTTCTTGCATCATGATTGATGATATGGGATAGGATTGTAGGTCCATCTTCCAACTACGCCAAGAGTAGGCCTTGCCTAGACTGGGCGCGCAGACTGGGCCTAGATAGAGTCATGAGATGCATCCCTCCTTACAATTTTACCTTGATCGTTGTGGGTTACGTATGCAGTAATAATAGTGAAAACTTACTCTGAGAAAACCATAGTCTGCAATCGGTGAATCAAACCTATACTAGTAGAGTCATTTTCATGAGATCCGTGACTAATTTTAGGATACCTTTTTTTCTCGATGGATTTGGCTAGATGGACCAATTTAGATAAAATATAGCTCCTACATACCTCCCAGATATGGGGGTGGGGGAGGAAATTCCCGTTTGGGGGCGTTTTTCAAAATGGCTGTCTGTTGATTTGGACGCTTGTTTTTTGGTCTCAAATTGTTCACAATATGCATGTTCCTATTTGTTGTAATACCACTTTTTATCAAAAAACGGTGGGAAATGCGATTTTTTAAAGTTTGACCATTGATCTTGTATTGTCATATCTCGGTAACTACTGGTCACAGACACTCACAATTGATTGCAAAGTGTTCAGGAGATTCATGTTTATATTCGTCTTAATGAAAAAATATTCAAATAGTGACCGAAAATGGTACATTCTGACCTTTAACCTATTGTAGGGTCATATATTCCATGTCAAATCAACCAGATTAAAAAGAAATTACTGTATGATTGTCTCAGATTTTCATGAAACTCAATAAATTCAATCCACTATATGCTGAACTAACAAACAAAAATTAGCCTTATAGGATATATAGTTTCCAAGATATCGACTCCTCAAAAAAGGGGCGTGGTTCTTCAAGATGAGCAAACGCAATTTACTTCAACTTTGGAAGCTTAGAACTCGAGATTGGTAATAGCTTTCAGGGTCAAACTTGGTATTCTAACTTACTTTTGCCATATTTCACAAATATGGCCTTAGATTAACAGTTATCACTTCCCTTTTGAAGTTATCTGCACTCAAAGTAGCCGCTTTGTTTAACGATGCATTTTTTTGTGATTTTCGAGGTCACCCTGCGTCCATTTGAGTGGGTATATACCCCTCATATTACTGATATATTATCTGAGTGTAGTTGTCTCTAACCACATGCAAGCACAGGCTGATCAAATCAATTAAAATTGAATAGCATATACTCAAAGTTGGGACCAGATTTGTAAAAGTGAAAAACGCCTATGTTTCTCAACAACGGATCGTCATGTGGACATTTAAAATCTTTTCTTAAATTTACCCCAGTTAAACCAAATTTCAGCTTTGGTACACAGCTCCTTCATGGTTAGATACTATGTTGAAAACTACACAATAACATAATCGGAAATCACGAAAGTTTTTAAGAGTTGAGTCATTCTATGCCAACAAATGCATTACACGAGGGTCATAGATTTCAATTTTTTTTTGGACACTGTCTCAGTGATATAGATATCTATGTCAACTGAAAAACCTGAAATTTTTTAGACTCGCCAATTCATTCGTTTTCCTGTAGCTGCAGTTTGAGGTTAAGGGGGCGTGGCCTCTCAACAAATGCATTACAACATTACAGGTCATAGATTGTTTTATTTTTTGCACCCTCCGGCCTTGTGAATAGAAAAACCTGAAGTTTTGAGACTCAAATTCCCCTTTCTTTTTCCCGTAGCTGCAATTCGACGTAAAGGGTGTGTGCCTCAAATTAACTTTGATTTTCGTATGCTATCATCATACAACCCCTTTAACCTTTTGTGGTGTAGGACACCTTTTACTGCTAAATCCAAATCCTTAAAAACATGTTTTTAACACATCATCAACAATAATACCCTTCTTTTATATAAATATTTTGCTTTAATTTTCTAAATCTATGTCATAGACCCATTAAATTTTCTATGAATTGCAAATTTATTTATCTAAAGTTATTTCTGGTTTAATTCTTAATGTGCAACTTCAACCTGGGTAATAATAACCTCATCAAATTTGTATTGTGGGTGACGGCCCGTATTATTATTAGTAAGTCACATCACATGGCAATTGGGACATCACATACATCATTTTTTGTGGCCAATATATGGTAAATTATTTTCTTAAAACTTTCTATACTGTTTCATGAATATATTCATGTTCAATTCATGAATAGAAACTTCCTAGAATTCGCATTATATTCATATTTATTTTGGGCCACACCCCCTTAACTTCAAACCGCCGCTACAGAAAAATGAACTAATTGGCGAGTCTCAAAATTTCAGGTTTTCAGTTCACATAGATATCTATAATCACTGAGTCAGTGTGGCAAAAAAATCAAAAAAAAAAATCTATGACCCATGGTGTAATGCATTTGTTTGTTTGGCATGGAATGACCAAACTCTTAAAAATGTTTGCGATTTCCTATCACGCTGAAATATGTGTAGTTTTCAACATAGTATCTAGCCATGAGCTAAGTACCAAAGCTAAAATTTGGTTTATAGGTAGATCCAATGTATCTAATAGGGTAAATTTAAGGAAATATTCTAACTTTCCACAAGATAATCCGTTGTTGAGAAACATTGGCGTTTTTCACTTTTATAGATCTAGTTGTACGACACACAGTGGGCCAGGGCGAAATCAAAGTGTGCCAAAAGTCCATTTTGGTGACTATGGCTTTTACACATTTTTCACATGATTGAAGAAGGGTATACCCAGGTGAATCTATCCTGAAAATATTTTACATTTAAAACGAATTTTAAGGGTGGTATTTTTTAACAAATGTCGGAAATTTCTCTCTAAATATTTCAAATGCTATAAATGACTATATTATATACAAATACGTTTTTTTTTTCTTACAGAAATTCGGAATTACTTTAAAATGTACACGCTTCTTGTATATAAATTGGGGAACACAAATGTATGTTTTGGTTTAAATTTGAAGTTTGCATCAATAATAAATCGTTTTTTAAACGGCAGAAAAAATATTTAAAAAACTATTTTTAGAAAAATAGGAGAGAAAGTTTAGATTCATGTGGATTCATGCTTTAATTTTTACATCACCATCTTCAGTATAGCCTTCGCTTTATGATGGTACAAAATTTAGCTGCTACTTTTTGCAACTTTGCGAGCTAGAGCTTTATTGTCAGTTTGCGAGCTTTTATCAGTCTTGTTTTCGCACATTTGAGACACAGTTTAATTAGAGTAAACCGCAATCAGTAGGGATGTACGCTCGTCTACTCAACCAGTTCATGCAAAGCGTGGGAAAAACACTCCAAAAATTGACAAACTGCTCATGATTTAACAGTAGCAAATCTTGTAATATTTTGTTGCTGTTTAAATTACTTTATTAAATTTTGAGCAGCCTAATAATCCAAATATGTATCATAATGAAGATGATATGCAGGCCTATATCTAGGCGTCAATTGTTTTTAACTTTATTCAAAGACACCCAAGACTTTGAAAAGCTTCCTGTTTCAACATAAGAAGAGGTGAGCTACTACGCGAGTAGTAACGACCTTCCCAACAAACAATACTATGTTATGATAACGTGACAATAACGTTACAGTTTTGTGTTGAAAACTTGATTTTGTAGAACAATAAATACGTACTGAACATAATTTCACAACGTTTGCACGTTCCTACAACGTTGTGTAAACGTTATTTTGTGACATACCTAACCACAATGTTTGCCACGAACGTTATAAGAACGTAAACACGTGTTTGCTGGGTTTCTAAAAAAATAACTCGTGGCTTGACAAAAGGATTCCATTTTCGAATGAAGTTATTATGTTTTGACACAGAACTGAAACATTCTTTCAACACCTAGAGAAAACCCACAAGAGACAGCCCAAACCGGGACGTCCTATCGAAGTATGGGAGGATCTTTTACATTTTAAAAATGTAAAATTAGGTTGTCTGGTATATTATGAATTTTAATTTCGATTTCGATTTTGATTTATTAAAAAAAAACACACATTTATATTTACTGTAAGATTAACAATAGAAATGCTAATGTTGGCCTATGCCTAAAACACTTTTGGCCCGGTCCAATCAGAAAAATGTATTTTGATGACGTCATGGAAAATACAAAAAGGTTCTCACAGAAGTTCCTTTGTCCCAAACCTCCCTAAACATTTCAAAAATCATTGCAATATGAACTTGTTTTGGTATTACAATGAAAACTGACATCGTCCAATCAGAAAACAGCACAAAAATGACGTCATATAGATTTGAACATGCTTTTATTGAATTCTACGGGTATGCAAACCTCCAGATAAGTCTTATATTCGTTTAGATTAGCTTCTGTAATGAGTAATTAATTTTGGCACACTTTGACTTCATTCTGGCTCACTGTGCGACGACGCGACATGGCTAGCTGGATGTGATGGTTGAGTGAGGCCTAACTGCACTCGTTTATACCAAAAATAGTACGATTTTAACTCGTTATATTTCACATTTGACGTTACATTTACAAACATCTAACAGTGATTTCTGTTAACTTAAATCACGCTCAACTTTACACACAACGCGTCGTCGCTCACATCACGAACTAACACAATTCGCGATTTGAGCAAAATTTCCATTTCGAGAAAATCGTTTTTGAAGTAATCTGCACGAAAAGAATTTGAATTCTGACCATAAAACAGCTTAAATCGGGGCTAAGTTTAACATACGTTGAACTCAAAAGGTTGAAGCTTATGATTTGTATTAAAAATAATAATGACTTTATTTTAATTAGCTGATAATTAACTTAAAACTATTGTGTTACTTCGTACACCCCTATTACGGGGACAGGGACACTTCCTGAGTGTGCCAAATGGTCAAATAAATCCTATTAAGGGGACACTTATTTTTTCTTTCTCAAAAAAAGAAAGTCATTAAACTTTATAAATCAAGTCTCATGACAGTGTTATAACGACTATCTGAATCTAAATATCGTAGACACCTTTTGAGCAATAAACCAGAATGTTCTCCCCTGAACCTTAGTTTGAATATCAGTATAGGTCTACTGCTTGTGTTAATTTGTATAAACCAATCTTGTCTATTTTGACCTTTAACCATGGGGAAACATGGCAAAAACCCCCAGTTATTGGGACACTTTTTAGGTCCAAAATGTGTTTCCTTAATAAGAGTTCTACTGTATTCTAATTGATTTGAGAACAACTTAAATTTTGGTCAGCAAATACAATATTTTCTTGAACAATACTACATTGGTTAAAAACATTGTCTTAATTATAAACAGTTCATTTTCATTAACACATTAGTGTATTTTATAAGAAAATTCACAGCAAGAATCTTGTACTATAAAGACAAACTATTTTTAAAAAACATCATTTTTAGAATCAGACAAACACAGTAAGCGACTCTTAGACTACAGAAACACAACAGCTAAAATGATTTGGTTACATCATTGGAACACCAAACTTGAATGAATCATCAAAACTTTGCTTTATTATTATTATCATTATCATTAATACGCAATTATAATAGTTGTATATAATACACTAGTGGAAATTTATACGAAGGTTAGATTAATGCAAGAAAAAATTCTGAGGGCCTGCAAGCCCTTAAGGATTTTTTTAATGGAGTAATCCAACCTAAGTATAATGAATTTCCCCTAGTGTTTAGCACTATTCTAATTGCTTTAGTAAATCGCCGTGTTTTAATGTTAGTTCTATAATCAAACAGTAGTAGTGTTTATACATAATATTGAAGTTCTACAGGTTCTAATATATCTTGTTTCAATTACCATTTGTTAAACGAATATTGGGTGGGTGGGTGTCTGTCCTTTCTTTCCACAGGCTTGCGTCATAATGCTAGATGTAAAAACACTAGCCTAGAATTAATCTTGGTGCATGATATATATATATATATTTGAATTGGTTTATTGTACACAAACCTAAAAAAGATACAGTGCACTACACTTTTTTTTATATAAGAACCAGTAAAATTTTGCCTAGGCTCAATGTTATATTTTGGCCAATTTCAGGCTGAAATTGTTCTTATATATACTTGAATAGTGTGTAAAAACACATGGTTCAAACATAGAAAATTATTATTATACAGCAGTATATTACTCTACTTTATAATGGAGGTACAGTATTATATATTCACAGCTACTACACATTACAGATAGATTGGTTGCTTTTTCTAGTTTTTCTAAATAAAAACCTCATTTGACATTTTACTTCAGTCTCAATGTGTTATTAGTTTGTTCTTCAATTCGAGGTTTTATGATATTCTTATTTGTTATTAATAATGTCAATGATTAAGCTGCCTATAAAAGGTTTGGTATTCTGGATGTGAAAGGACTGGAGTGGGTCCGGAACAGAGACTTTGTAAGTCCTGATACTTCGCTTCTGACAATCTTGGGTAACCTGCCTTGTACAGATTTTGGGGACTTTCAACATCAGAACTTTCTGACTGTCGACGCATGCTATTAGAAAGGTTGATTACTTCGTATTCCTTGTCTAGGTGCGAGTACTTAAATCTTACTGTTTCTGGTTCATTCTTTTTTACCTGAACTTGCATAAACTTAGTCCAGTCAATGTTTTTGCCGGACTCAGCATAACGCACTCTAAGTATTCCTTTCTTTTGGCTTAATGTCTTCCAATCTTTGATATCGGCTGATTTTGTAGGAATAACAGTATATGGCTTTGGACGTTTTCTAGCCATGCTGATGATACTCACAACCTGAAATGGTAAAGCAATTTCCGACACTTGGTTGATTGCTCTTTCTATGGTACTATGAATTGAGTCTCCTTCAGACTGAACATGGTTAGTTTCGAAGAAATTGAGGGTAATCTCTTGGATAGATTTTGAGGATTCAATGAAATACATCATCATCGCTGGGATAACAGAATTTTTGTTCTGGCCAATGCATCCGTCTGAGAAAAAATCCATTTTTTCGACACCTTTAGTGTCCATTTCTTGAAGGTATGTGTACAGATACGATGCAATTTCACAGGAACCCCTACGTGTTTGCCCTTCATGGGCAAAGTAACAGTTTCCATCTTTAGTTGCTAAAGTCATACACCGTAAAGTTGTAACAAGATAGATGGCGTTTATAGAACAGCTCTGACCGAGCTGATTTAAGAACATAAATGACTTGCTGCAGGTCAAACACAGCGGCACCATACTTCTTATCACTAGAAGCTCTTTCCTTTGCCTGTGTTTTCAGGTTACGGACTTCATTTTTTTCGTTTATGTGGCAGTTAAACTCCTCTTGCAAACGAGCCTTCTGTTCACCATTAGAGTTAAAGAATACTTCACATAACCCACAGGTGTCTTTTTTTGGATGGTGGAATTTAAGATTAAGTGATTTGAATACTTTCATGTAAAATGAATATGATACTCCCATTGGATGTTCCTCCTTGTACATTTTGTACATTATACTGAAATTGAGATCTGAGGATAAGTATTGACATTTAGTACTTGATCTGCAATAATGTGATTCCATTCTAGGAAATTTCTCAATATGCTTTACCACTTCTTCTCTAAGCAATCTGTCACTCTCAACTAGCTGACGCCCACCCCTTTTCTCATATTCAATAACACCACAGGCATCAAGTTTCGACATTACTGTACGAATTTGTTGGACTGATATACCAATTGTAGAAATAAGCATAGATCTGCACACTTGCCATTTCTCACCTGATTCAATATTAGGCAAGAAGTAACTGCATCTACGATTATTTTGAGATTCAGGATGTACACAAAATACATGCCGGGTTAGCCATTCTCTCTGTTTCTGTAAGTTCCCCATATCATAGAATGCTCTTCTTATTTGGAAACGTTCTGCTTCTGTTAATTTCTTACAGTCAAGCTCTTTAAATTCACAGTAAGTGCACATACTGTTTTCCATTGCATCTCTTTTTGCAGGCATCAGTTTGTTTGTTTTTTCTGTGGTATATGCTTCCCCCAGATTCCTTTTTTTCTTGACCAAAGCATTTCTACTTTTAATTTCTTTAATCTTCTTTGGGGAAAACTGCCTAGGCTCTCCATCAACTACATAATCAGCAGCCAGTCAATCTACATTACGATTCTCACATGCTTCTGGCATTGTTGCGGCTATGGAAGGAGGTTCATTTGCTTCACATGGCTCAACGTTTAAGGGTGCGTATAAGGACGGGAAATGAAACAACACTGCCACCAACGTAATCAGTCAATGAATTGTCTTTAATGTCGACTATCAATATCAGAACTATTGACAAAGCGATTGACAAAGCGATTTACTGAAACATAAAACAAAAATTCACCTTCATGTGAATAGAATTATGTAATCAACATAGTAAACATGATTAAACATTGAATCACAATTATCATTAAAATAAAGAAATAATCAGTACCCTAGAGAAAATGGTTAATTAATCTACTCTAGCTTTCCTTTCACACTAAATTATCCATATTGCCAATGATAGAATAATGCCATGAATAATGCCATGAATATTCATGATTACCATGACAACCAGAGAGTACAACTGACTGGCCGCATCTCGCTATGCGATGGAGTAGCGAGCGACGAAATTCCAAGTGTCATAGCCAACTTTAGTTAACTCTAAATCTAACAACACTTTAAGATATGAATGCAACACTTTTATGAATGCAACATATTAACAGTAGAATAATAAGATACTGCATTCTAAAGAGTCAACAATCTGTGTATATTATACGTAACTAGCACCACCAGCACAGCGCTGGCTCGACGTGCACGGCTCTCGGCG
>NW_022738677.1:30209-33665 GCF_011630105.1 Anneissia japonica
GTCAGTATACAGTCCCTAGGCTAGTAGTACTAACACATCACAATTATTAGCTATGCAAGCCTACATATTATTAACAACAGAACTGATAGCTTACCGAAGATTTGTGGCTTCTAATAACTTATCCCCGCCTTATAGGGCAACGTGTTTACATAAATCAAATCAGGTTTCTTCACTTCTGTAATTCGAACTAATCAACGAGTACCGCCATGACTTCGCTTCTTCATAGCAAGTGCGCCCTCATTAGTTAAGAGATTTATACTATAGATAACTCATTACATTGAGGATCAATTACACTAATATAATAATTCCTGAAACACTCGGAAATTAAACATAACATCTGAAAAACTAATTTACATACAATGTCAACATTAAATCAAAAAGTATGAAGGTCAATGTAAATAGCTTTCTGCTTTTCAATCACCACTTCCACAGTACAATAAGATTCAACTATTATTAATCAGTAACTAATATCTTGACAATGATAACCATCTCAGGGAGTAGACTGTCCCTCCGGTTATTAAACTGAGGGGTTTATTCTGCCCCATTGTCCTCTGATTCCATTAACAAACACAATTTAGTGATGGGTCTTTCTAATGTAGAATGCTGTGTTTTCACCTTACATGACCGAACAAGTCCTCTGCTGTCTGCTTTGGTTTCAATAACTCGTCCAAGGAGCCAAGTACTTCTGGGTAATGAATCGTCAACAATTAGCACAATGTCTCCATTTTGCAAATTTCTCTTCGGAAACAGCCATTTTTGTCTCTTTTGCATTAGAGGCAAATACTCCTTACGCCATCTTGTCCAATATAAATTGGCCAAATATTGTATTTGGCGCCACCGCCTTCGGACATACATGTCTGTTTTATCGAAAACTCCGGGTGGGAGTACAGATTTTTCATTCATTGTTAGAATCATATTCGGTGTTAATGGTCGCAAGTCGTCTGCATCTGACGATACTGTGGTAATCAGCCTTCCATTTACTATGTGTTCTACCTCACAAAACAAGGTACAAAGACCCTCATCATCAAGTCGAAGATGCTGTTCTTTTAGAACTCCATTCATAACCTGGCGGACAACTCTAATTAGGCGCTCCCATACGCCACTGAAGTGGGAAGCACCGGGTGGGTTGAACTCCCATCGAATTCCATGTTGAGCCAGCCATTGAGGGATTTGACTTCTGCTCCATGTTTCCACGGCTTTGCTTAGCTCATTGCTTGCAGCCACAAAATTTGTTCCGTTATCAGTTCTGATGGAGGAGATTAACCCTCTCCTGCATACAAATCTCCGTATCGCATTCAGGCATTTCAGATCTCTTGGGGATTATTATCTGATGCTTCATTCTGTCTGGGAGGGCTGCTCTTCTCAGTCTTCCCCCAACTACGATAACTCCATCTACCAGCATAGGGTCCAGCTTACGCAAGGGACTAGCTTTCATTACGGCAGTTATCGATTTCTTCTCCCCATTCTTCAATGCAGTTAACTCCGCCGCAAAATGTTTCTGTTGTTCATGAACTATAATGAACCTCTCTGCGGCCTCCAATTGATCAACATCATTGCTCTTTGATTGATTCTTTCTTGCTCTTCTGACAAACTTTAAAACTCTGTCTCTTATACACATCTAGATGTGTATAAGAGACAGGATTTACTGAAACATAAAACATGCTTGAAAGTGGTGTTCAGATCCTGTCTCTTATACACATCTCATTGGAAACCTTCTTGACTTCTGGGTCATTCTCATCAATTTCAACCAAACATTCCTGTGGGTTTATGTGCTGCTCAACATGTTGATCAAGAAAATCAGGCCCATTGATCCATCGCTTATTTCGCAAGAAACCATCAATACCTTGGCCTCTAGAGGCTTCATCGGCTGGGTTGTCAGCCGTTCTGACGTATCTCCATTGTGAAATTTTGGTCAAGTCCAATAAAGTAGAAACACGATTAGCTACGAACATTTTAAATCTTCTGGTATCACTCTGTAAATACTTAAGAACAGTCTGGCTGTCTGTCCAGTAACAAACTTCCTTGATATTCAACTTCCTGATCTGGTTGCCATCTGTCTCTTATACACATCTTCAACTCCATACGAGGGATAGATACATATTTCAAAGGAGCCACTCTACTTCTTGCTAAGACAAGGGAAACTTGTATTGTTCCATCTTGGGCTTCCTGCTTCAAATAGGCGCACATGCCATACCCCTTCTCGCTCGCGTCCGAAAATACATGGAGCTGTATACTTATTATATTTGAGGATAGATTTGACTTATAACACCTCGGCATACTCCATTCTTTGAGCCTCTTTAGCTCCTCTAACCATATCCTCCACCGCTGCATTGAGAAATCATCAATGAGTTCGTCCCAACCTAGGCCTTGCCGACAGAGATCTTGCAGTAGCATTTTTGCTGGGAGAATGAAAGGGGCCACCAATCCCAATGGATCAAAGACCGAGCTGGTAATAGACAAGATTCCCCTTCTTGTGTAATTCCTTTCGGCTGCTGCTATGTTAAAGCTTAGTGTGTCCAGTTGAGGTGACCATTGTACTCCCAGGGTTCTACCTGTTGGCAAGTCATCGTTATTTAAATCCAAAGACTTCAGTTCCGGGGCTCTTTCTGCTTCAGGAACTGTGTTTAGCACTTCTTTATCATTGGACAGCCATTTGGTTAAATGGAAACCCCCATCAAGACAGAGGTTGGACAGGTCTTTGATCATGCGTACTGCCTTCATCTGGTCAGGTGCCGATGCCAGGCAATCATCAACATAAAAATTCTCTTTCATTGCCTGTCTTGCCTCAACACAATATTTCATACCATGATCTTCCAATGTCCTTCTCAATGTCGTGTTGGCACAAGCTGGTGAGCAAGTGGCACCAAATAGATGTCTCGTCATCCGGAATGTCTTAATTGGCTGTCCATCTACTGGACGCCAGTAGAACCGAAGGCTATCTCTATCTTGCTCCTTAACAATGACCTGCAAGAAAATGCTTTCAATATCGGCTGTAAGGGCAATTCTCTCTGCTCTAAATTTGATAAGAACTCCGATCAGGGTGTTATTTATATCTGGACCCTGCAGCAGTAGGTCATTCAGTGCCACGCCCGCATACTTGGCTGCGCAGTCAAAAACAACCCTGATTTTACCGGGTTTTTTCTCATTTACGACAGGATGACGTGGTATATACCATGCTTTGCTGCCCACATACGTTTTTTCGTCTACCTCCTCCATGTATCCCTTAGTCATCATATTCTTCATGAACTCCGAGTATCTTTGTTTAAGCTCGGGATCCCGCATAAACCTTTTTTCCAGCAAGTCATATCGCCGCTGGGCTAATTTATGATTGTCGGGAAGAACTGCATTTTGATTTTTCCATGGCAAGGGAACAATGTAATGTCCATCTTTGAACTGCATATTCCCTTCAATAAAGTTGAGAAACCTTTGATCTTCCACAGACAAGGCCCTTTTCTC
>NW_022738677.1:35568-38550 GCF_011630105.1 Anneissia japonica
GTGTATGTGCGCATGCTCTTTAATCGAGAACTCCAATGCCGATCGGGTATTCTATCGACAGGCTTAATTTCAACAATTAAAGTTTAAATAAATTTGCATACATATGACCGGTATATAAGAAACTTTGAATTATGATTATTTGAATTGAAATACAGGAATAGGAATTCTTTTGAAAAGAAGATACTACAACCATGCCGGTATTAAAAACAACATACCGGTACATTTGTATTTTGACTATTGAATGTGATCAGATTCTGTATAGTAGTACAGTTGTAGGCTTAAGATGTGTATAAGAGACAGGCTCTAAATCTAACAACACTTTAAGATATGAATGCAACACTTTTATGAATGCAACATATTAACAGTAGAATAATAAGATACTGCATTCTAAAGAGTCAACAATCTGTGTATATTATACGTAACTAGCACCACCAACACAGCGCTGGCTCGACGTGCACGGTTCTCGGCGTGCACACATCTCTCAGTCAGTATACAGTCCCTAGGCTAGTAGTACTAACACATCACAATTATTAGCTATGCAAGCCTACATATTATTAACAACAGAACTGATAGCTTACCGAAGATTTGTGGCTTCTAATAACTTATCCCCGCCTTATAGGGCAACGTTTTTACATAAATCAAACCAGGTTTCTTCACTTCTGTAATTCGAACTAATCAACAAGTACCGCCATGACTTCTCTTCTTCATAGCAAGTGCGCCCTCATTAGTTAAGAGATTTATACTATAGATAACTCATTACAGTGCGGTTGAGAGAACTGGGTATGTTACTTCTTCAGTCTCAGAAAATAGTGGAGGAATAGGCCCAGTTGACAGAAGCAAAGACATCATTTCCCCATCTACTTCATTAACATCATGAATTAAAGGTATAGTTGGTATAAATGAAAAATTGGCCTCTGGGGTAGGTGGTTGACTTGAAGGTGCTGGGAACATCACTTCATCACGGCATACATCAGAAGGAGTAGTCAGTGATACCTCTGTTTCTTCTTCATTGGCAGTAGGGAATTTTGGTGTATTGGAAGTAAGCTGTGAAAAATTGGAATTGTGGTTATTACATTTATCTGATAATGTAAAATGATCGTAACAGAGGAAGCATAAGCAAGTTGGACATGCTGCCCAAACCTCTTTTCTACAAGTGAAATTATCACAGGATGCTGGACGGTGCTCGTTTGAAGGTCTTGTTTCTTTTGGACTGTTACGGCTTCCTGTAATAGATCAAATAAAACTGTAATTTAAAATAAAATATGATATACACTATTACAATGCAGACATTTGTGTAAGAATATCTATTAAATGCATAACCCAGGAGCTTTAGATGTGCTTTACATACACTAAAAATATACAGTTAAATGTTACGTATATTTGTATACATAAAAAAATGGGAAAACAGTCAAAATGAATACACCTTTACCAGAGTATGTAATTATAGCTTGGAAAAGGGAACTAGAAACACACTTATTTTTGCACAGATGAAATAATTAATATAAGAATCAAACTTTGTTTGTCTTTTGTGTAGACTTTTCAAATACCTTGGCGGAAACTTACCTTCATGTGTGTTACAGTATGTTGCAATGGGGACGTCGTCAGATTCAGAGCCTGATGAACTGGATTCCGATTCAATTTCAATTATTATGCCGTTCCATTTCTCCTTTCCCCATAGCATTGACACCTTTGATCCTTTTTTCAGTTTTGACGGCGAAATCAAGTCTTTGGCTGAGACCACATTTTTTGACTTATCCTTGTCCCACTGTACAAGTACATCAATGTCTGAATTAAAACTAAAAAAGAAAATACAATTGCACATGTACAGTAAGATGCAAGTACAGTAGTACATAAAACAGAATGCTCCAATCACTGAATACAGCTAAAAAACTGTAATTGCCAAAAACAAAATTTACAAAATTTGTTGATAGGTATAACTACATCAATATTAAACATTGTACATTTTAAAGCATTAAATAATTGTAACATCTCTCATAATATTGTACAGACATCTTTGTTTGTAGTGTATTGAGTTTCGTATCTGCAAAGAGAGGTGCTATAACGGGAATAAATAAAAGTCTATAAACATGCATGCAAACCCATGTGAAGGTCTGAGCATAATATATTGCTATTATTGATGTTAAAAATAATATAGTATGGCAAGTCATATACTAGAATTAAATTCTAATAAAACATACCGGTTAAGAGAACGCAATTTTCCCATGGTAGATTTAGGAGACTGATATACCTGGCCTAAATCTTATAATTTATAGGCTGCCCTCTTTCTTGCTTCGTCGTCACCAACGAACTGAAATAGGAAATAAATAATAATAGGCCTAATTAATAGTAACAGTATTTATTTTTTTACTGCTATTCTATGTATGTTTAGTAGTAAAGCAGTACTACTACTAGGGCGTACATAAGCGCAATAGGATCACTACTAGACGCATACACAATTCTCTTACTTACCTACTACTACTACTTGACCTACCTAAGTCTAGCCTAGGGCCTAGGCTTATATATACTACTAGCTAGTCTAGGCCCAGGCCTATTTATAGACCTAGGGTAGGTCTACTAAATAGGCCATAGCTGTCATCCCTGTTATCCTGCCTAGTTACTAGATCAACCAACTTATATAACTGTCTCTTATACACATCTATCTTACTGTTTGTGGTTCATTCTTTTTTACCTGAACTTGCATAAACTTAGTCCAGTCAATGTTTTTGCCGGACTCAGCATAACGCACTCTAAGTATTCCTTTCTTTTGGCTTAATGTCTTCCAATCTTTGATATCGGCTGATTTTGTAGGAATTACAGTATATGGCTTTGGACGTTTTCTAGCCATGCTGATGATACTCACAACCTGAAATGGTAAAGCAATTTCCGACACTTGGTTGATTGCTCTTTCTATGGTACTATGAATTGAGTCTCCTTCAGACTGAACATGGTTAGTTTCGAAGAAATTGAGGGTAATCTCTTGGA
>NW_022738677.1:39472-40877 GCF_011630105.1 Anneissia japonica
ATTATTGAAGGGAGTTAGCCGTTAACACTGTTGAATAAATATAATATAAATTATCAAATCAACCAGATTAAAAAAAAATCCTGTACAACTGTCTCTAAATGATCCACTATAATGCTCAACCAACAAAAAACAAATTAGCCTTATAGGATATACTGAATCCTCAAAAAAGGGGTGTGGTTCTTCAAGATGTGCAAACGCAATTTACTTCAACTTTGGAAGCTTATAACTCGAGATTGGTAATAGCTATCAGGGTCAAACTTGGTATTCTAACTTATTTTTCGCCATATTTCACATCTATGGCCTTAGAATAACATCGCTTCCCTTTTGAAGTTATCTGCACTCAAATTAGCCGCTTTGTTTAACGATGCAAATTTTTATGTGATTTTCGAGGTCACCCTGCGTCCATTTGAGTGGGTATATACCCATCATTACAGATATATTATCTAAGTGTAGTTGTCTCTAGCCACATGCAAGCGCAGGCTGATCAAATCAATTAAAATTGAATGGCATATATTTAAAGTTGGGACCAGATCTATAAGAGTGAAAAACGCCTATGTTTCTCAACAACGGATCGTCATGTTAACATTTAAAATGTTTTCTTAAATTTACCACCCCATCATTCTACTGTCATCATATTCATAATTATGTAGAACTGGTGACTGTCCTCGTGAAATGCAATATGCAAAGGTTAAATAATCCTAATCTGGCTTATGCCAGATTACAACAGTTTAATTGCTATACTGGAAGCCTTAAATTCCGGGAACCAGCGTAGATTTTTAAACAAATTTATAAATACGCCATTTTGGAATTCATCCGAATTATGAATGTAAACACACGCATTTACAGAGTTCTTTTTTTTATTCAAAATAGTACGTATACAGGTATTTATATTAACTCTATTGCTTAAAAAAACATTAAAGTTTAGTCAACCTAGGCCTAGACCAAGGCCCTCGACATAACATAGTTTAGGCCTAGATGAACAACTTTCGGCTCGATCATGTGTGGGATAAAGTCAGGCCTCTGGCTTAGTAGTGAAAGGCCTAGGTATTTAGAATTGGCAAGAGGCTCCCTACCTTGAGTGTCATAGTGGGTCCCCCTAATAGTACCTCCCTGGTGTTCTATTACCTCAGTGCAGGCATATTTTAATTCACAATTTTTACTACTTAGCCTCCTATATTAGGCTTAAGGCCTACTATTACTATATAGCCCTATGTAGACATAGGCCTCTACCTTAGGCATAGCCTATACTCGATTTATTTTATTACAGAGGTTCACCTAACCGCACGCGTAGGCTAGGCTTCCACCACCCCCCCCATCTAGATGTGTATAAGAGACAGCTATTGTGTTTGTTCGTGGTGTGAACGACGGCGTGTACGAGACGTTTTAGTAACGGTTATTTTCTAAA
>NW_022738677.1:40958-80358 GCF_011630105.1 Anneissia japonica
CTAACCCCCCCCCCCCCCCATGGTAACTTTGAAAATATTGATAATTCATTAATAAATTTTAATCATACAGGTAATTGAATGTGTCATCTGCTCTGATATTTTTAATTACTTCTAGGCTTATAACATTTTTAATAGTATTTAGATATTTACATTGATAATAATAATAATAATAATAATTAATAATAATTAATAATAATAATTATTATTAATAATAATAATAATAATAATAATAAATAATAATAATAATAATAATAATAGTAATATTCCATCCATTCGTCCATTCATTTACTCACTCATTTTCTCACTCATTTACACTCACTCATCTTTTCACTCATTCATTCATTATTTCATTCATTCATTTATTCACCCACTTAATCAATCACTAATTCATTCATCCATTCATTTATTCATGCATTCATTCATTCATTTAATCATTCATTCATTTAATCATTCATTCATTTATTCATTCATTCATTTTTATTAATTCATTCATTCGATTTTATTTATTCATTCAATTATAATCATTCATTTTTATTCAGTCATTTATTCATTCATATTTTCATTCATTCATTTTCATTTATTTTGTTTATAGATTACTCTATTCATTAATTATTGTTTTTTTTTTTATTAAAACTACATTTTTTATTTTATTTTTTGGAACAGTGGTGGATTTAAGAGCGAGCCCAGCTGGTCTCCACCTAAAGTTTTCAAAATAACAAAAAAAATATGGAAAAAAGGAAAATTATACAAGGATACAAGGATACATTATTGATAATAGTAATTATTATATTAGTAATAATAAAACTATTAATAATAATAATAATAATAATAATAATAATAATAATAATAATAATAATAATACTAACAATAATAATAATAATAATAATAATAATAATAATAATAATAATAATAATAATAATAATAATAATACTAACAATAATAATAATAATAATAATAATAATAATAATAAAATATATATATAAATATATTTTGAGAGTGCTGAGAGTGCAATTTCCAATCATCTAAAGGTGCAATAATCATAAAATTTCTCGCCTAAGCCAAAACCGTGGTGGGGCTGAGGTGTACAGACCCACAACCTGGGGATTGGTCCCTCCCTGGGTCACCTTTATTTCAAATTTCTGGATCTGCTACTGAGTGGGTATGTAAGTTGTGCCTAGGCATGGCACTGCTAAGGTAGCAACTGGCCTAACAAGGATTATTGATACTATATATAATTGGGAAAAAAATCACCTCCCAACATAAGTATTTAATTTTAAAGAGGTGATGCTAAACAAGTATTTTTTTTACTTGGCTTAATTTAAATTAGTATTATTTTTTAAGGTTTTTTTTCTCCAATATTTCAACATAGATGGTATATATATTATTATGCAGTAACCTCAATTGGACTTATGATTGTATTGCGCACCCAGGCCTACCTCTCTACCAGCAATTTTCTACACAAATATGAGTTAGATTACTTCTCAGTTTAATCCTGCAAATTAAATACTGATCACGCCAATTTCATCCTCAATGTCCAGTATTCATACAGTACTTTGTTTTAAAGTACTTCACATTTTGACAATTCATTTAAATTCAATTTCAATTCAAAAATACTTTGTTATCCAAAGGGATATTCATTTGACCATGGTATAATATATCAAACAATGTTCAATGAATAAAATACATATAAAAATAGTTTAAAAAAAGTTTATACATGAAAAAAAAAAAATCATCAGGGATTTAAACAATAAGTGTTAGGTTTGTTTTCTTTTATTAAATTATTTAAGAGAAGGTAACACAAAAATTTGTGAAACAATAAATAGACAAATATTTAAAATCTTCAAACTCTCCGGACTTGTATAATCTATTATGTTTATATCATTATTTATTTATTATTTTATTATTATTTGTTTATTTTGTTATTATTGCAGATTACATACATTTATGTTTTAACTCTGGTTTACGTAATGTGTTTTCCACTAAATTAGAAGTACCGTATCTCTGACAGACTGCCCTTGAACTATCTAGAAAAATAACCTTAAGTCAATTTATAAAGTAGCTAGTGAGTCCTAAAAACACACATGTCTGTCCACTCATTAATAATATACCCAATGGAATTACAAATAGCTTTGTTAATAATAATCTTATTTTTAGGACTCACATTATCATTAAAATGTGTTTTATTGAAATGTTTTAGACAATATATTAGGTCAATATGTAATATGATGGTCTCATTGCTGCCCCTCATGTCAATCCTTCACATTATTAAAGCCTGGTTTCCTGTCGACGTAAAGTTCAGAATTTCTTACGATTCATACGATTCTTATGATTCTTACGACTGTTACGAGAAGTTGGACAAAAACAGCCGCGTCTTGATCGTGCTGGGCCGCAGACAAAATAAGCTGGTTACGATTCTTACGATAAGTTAAATTTTTCAAGCTCGAATGGCAAAGCCTCTTCTAACGTCGTCACATGCTGTTACGTCAAGTTGAATTTTTCTTTGCGACTGCGATATGTCAACATTTCTCACTTCCTGTCTGGTTTCCTCATTAAAATTACCTGGCGAGATTCGAGGACAATAATTTTCACCGCTGGATTTAAACAATATTCTAGTCCTGTAGTACAGTATAAGGGCCTACAAATCTCGATTTGCTAAATTTCTCGTTATCAATTTTAGTGTTTCGTTCTCAAAATATCAATTTGGCCTATATTGTACTTTGTTTATTTCATTTCACCTTATTATATATTATGTTTTGAACTGACAAAAAAATCTTATCTCCAGATATGCAGTTATACAGAAAACATGATTAAAATGTTAAAATTCGGGTTGTACAAGATAAACATGAATTAAAATTAAGAATGAAATACACTTGAAAAAGTTGTTTATTGAAATTAACAGAAAATATTCCAACTGGCAATAGGCCTATATATTTTATATATTTATTTAGGCCCTATATTATAATGTTTTATATATATATTTTTTTTTATATTATAGACCTATACGTTGTTTTTTTTTGTATAATAAATGTAATTTATTAAATCTAATTGCCCTCATTCTTGATCACCACCACCCCACTCTACCCAACCCACGAAAAAAATCCCTGGTCCATTTACTGCAGTCAATCACAATACTCCAGTAATTTACGGATGTAGGCCTGGGCAGTAGCGGCGCCATCGGGTGTTGGGGGGGGGGGGAGACAGAGGGATTAATCCCCCATCGGTCTAGTAATTTCCCCATCGGTCTTGTCAAGAACCCCTCCCCACCCATCGGCCAAAGCTCGTCTGGCAGTCGGACCAAAAAAAAAGATAAATAAAAAATAGGCCTAGTTTTCGCATCCCAGCCAATCAAGAAGTCAAGCAATCTAGAAGTCCCAATTTTTTAAAATAAAAAACACATTTTGGGAGTAGAGGACTCCCCTCCCATACCCAACCCCTCCCATACCCAACCCCGGATCCGGCCTTCGGCCCTCGGATAACGCTGCGCGCTACAGTTACACCCATAAATACTTAGCCCCCAACCTCATAAATTTTATTCTAGAGCCGCCACTGTGTATAGTGTATAAGATCATGCCTATCATTGTGTTTGAAAAAAAGTGGAGGATATGCTTCTTTTAAACCATTTTATTATAAATACGTAAGTCAATGAGAGTTCGTCGACAATGTTGGTATAGGCAAGATATAGAGACAGCATACGTTTCCGCTTACGTTTCTTATGAAAAGTTGACTTGGAGTCAACTTTTCATAAGAATCGTTTGCAACGCAACGTATGCGAGTTCATTCAACAAAAAGTCACTAAATCGCGGTTTCCTGTCAAATAGTGGAAAATCGACGTATCACATGAAAATTCAATACGTCGGTTTCCTGTCCAAAACTGTTTTGCGACGATTTTAGTTTACGTTACGTCGATTTCACAACGCACCAGTCGTAATTGGTTTCCTGTCAAATCGCATTTTCTTACGATAGAACGACGTAATCGTAAGTAAATCTGCCTTCTTACGTCGACAGGAAACCAGGCTTGTGTATGTGTATTTACTTCTCAGAAAAAACATAGTTTTTCATTTTTTGCCCAAGTCCTATAAATGTTGCGGCTTATGATTTAACTTAAATTTAATTATTGTTGATCTAATTTTGTCTATCCCTCAAATGAATTTTGTTTATGGTTTTCTAGTTATATAAACTATGCAGGGATATTCGTGTGGCCAATATTTTGTTGATGAGTTTGGGCTTAGGGGAAGTTTTATGGGGTCTATTACTTTCATTAGTCTTGTGAAAGAATACAATAATTGAAATTTGACTAAATCTCACTTCTTCTCTACAGAAAATATTGTATGCTAGCAGTTAAACTGGGAGCAAGTTTATGCTTAACAGAACATGCATAAGGCAGGTTCACTGTTTACAGTATATAAATGGTTGAATATCAGAATAATTATGTATTATGCCCACTGTACAGAAATATTTTAATTACTGTATTAAGTTTGTGAATACACATAAAAGAGAATTGTGTAGCCTATTGCACAATTCAAAGTCTATATAATAGTAAAAATTATAATTAATCCAAAAAACCAAATAATAATTCATACATCTCATAACTTTTACTGCTCCATCTAAAAACCTACAGTATTTTAGTTGAAGAATATCATTTCCCCTTATCATACTATTATTATTATTATTATTCGTTCTTTAGGCACACAACACATGTGCCAAGGATTGCCAATAGCGAATATATATCTCTGTCCTACTTGTAGGTGACAATCCCTTACACAAAACAAACATACACACACAATGCTTTACACAAACTAAATCTCAATATGAGATTTAGGGAGTGGAGTTGTTTATGTCGTGAGAAAAAATCCTGCAACTGACAAGAATTGAACCCAGGACCCTGGGATTGGAAGGCAAGCATCTTAACCACCAAGCTATTCAACTACACTCCAATACAATACACATAAGACCATGATTAATGCACAAACTCCCCCACTTACAAGAAGTATTTGTAGTGCAACTTATTACTAAATAGAGCCATATAAAAAATGATTCTCATGGGTGATTGTTTTGCATTTTTTACGGCAGCTAACAAATCACCAAATTGGTCTAAGTTTTGCCTCTCATTAATACAGAAGTTTAAAATGGTTAAGATTTTTAGTTAAAAAATTATCTTTAATTTGCAGTGGCAATGTTTCTCCGCAAGAAAGTCACTCACATTTTGTTAAAATGTATATAAAGCTGTAATACTTTTTTCTTTCTTTCTGCCTACTGTTTTGAATCCAAGATTTACCCTGTCAGATGGATTTAATGTTTGACCTCAACGGTAGACTGTTTAATTTACCTTCTGTGCAGAGAGAATCAATATACATTTCAATAACAGACTGTGAAGAGAAGTCTAAAAACATACTCTGGAAATCTAGTCTGTTGGCCACCACAAACAATTAACTAATGATTATGTATGCAATTCATTATATACAATGTCCAGTCAGGAAAATCTAAGCAATGTTATATTGATGATCACGGATTAATAATTTGTAAAAAGGAAAATTATAGGTCTAGTAAAGGGATGTGTCATTCACTGAGCATACAAAGTATTTTAGATTCATATTCCTTGAGGAAAGATAAGATTTTAATATTGGATGTAGTTACGACTTGTTATAATTTTAGAAATTTTAAAATTCAGAAATACCACTTTTTTTTGTGAATTATGATATATATGAGAGGCATTGGCTCTTGAGAGAATAGTAGACATTTGCTTATAATCTGCCAATTGTTTGCTATTAAATTTTATGTATAGTACTGCATTGTACATTTGGACAAAAAACTAAGTATTATAAATATTTAATCCTACATGTCATTGTTTATTTAAAAACATCATTCTCCATATTATGATTTTCTTCACGCAATAATCATTTCTTATCATCATCCTTAAGGCTATTTCAACAACTTTTCTGCCTCTCAGTATGTACCATTGACTTATTTCAGTAATCTGTTTAAAATTAAATCCTGAATGTTTGATGCTTAATTTAAGGAACCATTGAGGGAAAATGTGTTTGAACTGTATGAAAACAGTTACAGTATCTAATTTCAACAAATGTTCGGCCCAATTCCTTTGGTTATAATTTATCTTGTAAAAAAATTATTGTATATTTAACTAAAAACTGTTGGCTATAGTGAAATTATTTTTATTCCACGATCGATTGTATTCATAGAAATTATGTGTGTAAGGGTTTCAAATATATAATTTGAAACCCTTACATAGTATAAAATCCCGCCCTCTATCGCCAAATTTGATCAAATTTTTAATTTATAAATTAAATTTAACCGGTTCTAAGCAACGTAGAGCGACGGAATTTCGATTAATAATAGCAATTTTAATTACTTGATCGATGATTAATTTTGACTTTCATATAAAAATATATTAAAATGCCTAACGACGACAAAAAGATGTAGCATAAATGTAAACATTTGTTTTTGTGATCTAATAACTAGCTTTTTGCCAACGTAGGAATTGTGAAAAATAGACTAGTTTTAAATGATAAAATATATCTTAACATCAGACATACATGTATAAAAAATATATTGTAAATGGTTAAGTAAACTGCCACTCAGTGAATTAAAAAAAAAGTCATCTTCATTGGTGGTATGAAGTTCACCATAAAATAAAATGTCCAGGGCCAGGTAGAGTTTTTGTGAAGTTTGAAGTGTTTTCTTGTCTTCGTTTGATTCTCTTCTGGTTACATTTATCCACACGGCTGTTGCTCTTTCCAAGTGGAAATGGTGCCGCGAGCACAGCTCTCTGGGATGGATACGTGCGCCTTACAAGATGCCATTATTATTTTTTACTTGCTAATAATTTTTATGCGGTATTTAGCTAAATGTTTTAATGTTTTCCGATTAGTGTATATATTAACTATAATATATTATGTGTAAGATGTGTCATCATTAGCTAATCCTCTTAAATATATAATGCTTCGTCATATTCCACCATTTGGTCATTCATTGCGCCGCTCCCTTATCACTGTTTATCTGTGCATATCAATTCAGCATTTATAATAGACATATATGTGTATATATATGTGTATATATATGTGTATATATATGTGTATATATATGTGTATATATATGTGTGTATATATGTGTATGTATATGTGTGTATATATGTGTTTATATATATATATTAAATAAAAAAAAAAACAGACGAGGTGGTTGCTTTGCCTCAATTTATTTAAAATAGATATGTACATATATATTTATATATATATATGTATATATATATATATGTATATATATATATATATGTATGTATCCATGTATATAGATACTTTAACTATAATTATAAAATGACAAACAATGAATTTATATAGACCTTTTATTCAAATTTATTAACTTTAAAGTCACACTTATATGTGCATAGTATCATACAGGTGAATGTCAAATAATTAAAGGAAAAATGTTATAAAGAAGGTTTCTACAAAAATATTTGAAACCCTTACACACATAATTTCTATGAATACAGTCGAACGTGGAATAAAAATAATTTCACTATATTCATTAGTTTTTAGTTAAATATAATATAATTTTTTACAGTAAAAATTATAACTAAAGGAATTTGACCCAAAATTATTTGATGGAATTTAATAATTAACTTTATAGTTATAATCATGTGTGCATAGTAACATATATATATACACATGAATGTCAAAAAATGAAAGTAAAAATATTATAAAGAAGGTTTATAAAATATATTTGAAACCCTTACACATAATTTCTATGAATACAGTCGATCGTGGAATAAAAATAAGGATTAAATATTTATAATACTTAGTTTTTTGTCCATATGTTCAATGCATTATTATACATAAAATTCAATACCAAAAAATTGGCAGCTTAAAAGCAAATTTTTACTATTCTCTCAAGAGTCAATGCCTCTCATATATATATCATAATTCACAAAAAAAATTGTAATTCTGAATTTTTAAAATTTCTAAAATAACAAGTTGTAACTACATCCAATATTAAAATCTTATCTTTCCTCAAGGAATATGAATCTAAAATACTTTGTATGTTCAGTGAATAACATATATTCCTTTTACTAGACCTATAATCTTCCTTTTTAGAAATTATTAATCCGTGATCATCAGTATACCATTGCTTAGATTTTCCTGACTGGACATTGTATATAATGAATTGCATACATAATCATTAGTAAATTGTTTGTGGTGGCCAACAAAACATAATTTCCAGAGCAATTTTTTAGACTTCTCTTCACAGCCTGTTATTGAAATGCATATTGATTCGCTCTTCATAGAAGTTAAATCAAACAGTCTACCGTTGAGGTCAAACATTAAATCCATCTGACAGGGTAAATATTGGATTCAAAAACTATTGGCTGAAAGAAAGAAAAAAGTATTACAGCTTTATATACATTTTAACAAAACGTGAGTGACTTTCTTGCGGAGAAACATTGCCACTGTAAATTTAAGATAATTTTTCCCTCAAAAACTTAACCATTTTAAACTTCTGTATTAATGATAGGCAAAACTTAGACCAATTTGGTGATTTGTTAGCTGTCGTAAAAAATGCATACAATCACCCATGAGAATTATTGTTTATATGGCTCTATTTAGTAATAAATTGTACTACAAATACTTCTTGGAAGTGGGGGAGTTTGTGCATTAATCATGGTCTTATGTGTATTGTATGACAAGGGGAAATGATATTCTTCAACTAAAATACTGTAGGTTTCTAGATGGAGCAGTAAAAGTTCTGAGATGTATGAATTATTATTTGGTTTTTTGGATTACTTATGATTTTTACTATAATATAGACTTTGAATTGTGCAATAGGCTACACAATTCTCTTTTATGTGTATTCACAAACTTAATACAGTGATTAAAATAACTGTACAGTGGGCATAATACATAATTATTTTGATATTCAACCATTTATAACTCTAAACAGTGAACCTGCCTTATGCATGTTCTGTAAAGCATAAACTTGCTCCCAGTTTAACTGCTTGCATACAATATTTTTTGTAGAGAAGAAGTGAGATTTAGTCACATTTCTTTTTTTTTCTCTTTCGTTGGGGCAGCCCACTTTTATTAAGTCTTTCTGTTACATCAGGATGAACAAAATAAAAACTGTAAATATTTTCGAACATGAATACTATAAGAATGTCTCAAGATATTGCACAAGTAAAACATAGTTAATAAACAGCATAATATGCTATATATTATATGAACGTGAATAATAATATATATTATATGAATGAGAATATAATCATTTTACAGATTGTGATAAAATTTGATAATATTTTGAAATAAATTAAGACTTGCTCTATGAGCTTAAATATTGAAAAATAATAAAGTTATTCGGTAAAATTTATATTTAAATGGAAATTACATTCAAAATATTGTAAAAAGAGATATAGTATTATAATGGTAAAATAGCTGCATTTGAAATTTCTTGATCTATAGAGGTGTAATGTGAATATAAAAAATAGATCTTAATTATAATGAACTTATAATACTGATAACCGCAAAGTATATTGCAAATTATTATTATTCAAATCATAAAATGCGTTAATGGAAAAATATAATTGGGGAAAAAAAATAGTCACATTTCAATTATTGCATTCTTTCACAAGACTAATGAAAGTAATAGACCTCTATAAAACTTCCCCTAAGCCCAAACTCATCAACAAATTAATGACCACACTAATATCCCTGCATAGTTCATAGAACCATAAACAAAATTCATCTGAGGGATAGACAAAAAAACACAATAATTAAATTTAAGTTAATATATAAGCCGTAACATTTATAGGACTTAGGCAAAAAATGAAAAACTATGTTTTTCTGAGATGTAAATACACATTTAATAAAGTGAAGGATTGACATGAGGGGCAGCAATGAGACCATCTTATTACATATTTACCTAATAAATTGTCTAAAACATTTCAATAAAACACATTTTAATGATAATTTGAGTCCTAATAATAAGATTATTGTAACAAAGCTATTTGTAATTTCATTGGGTATCTTATTAATGTGTTTGAGGATTTTAAATATTTTTCTATATTTAATTGTTTCACACATTTTTGTGTTACTTTTTTTTAAAATAATTTAATAAAAGAAAACAAACCTAACACTTATTGTTTAAATCCCTGATTTATAAATGATTTTTCATGTATAAACTTTATTTTTAAACTATTTTTATATGTATTTTATTCATTGCACATTGTTTGATATATTATACCATGGCCAAACGAATATCCCTTTGGATAATAAAGTATTTTTGAATTGAATTTGAATTTAAATGAATTAGCAAAATTTGAAGTACTTTAAAACAAAGTACTGTATGAATACTGGACATTGAGGATGAAATTGGCGTGATCAGTATTTAATTTGCAGGATTACACTGAGAAGTAATCTAACTCATATTTGTGTAGAAAATTGCTGGTAGAGAGGTAGGCCTAGGTGCGCAAAACCATCATATTAAGACCAAGGTTACTGCATAATAATATATATACTATCTATGTTGAAATATTGGAGAAAAAAACCTTAACAAATACTAATAAATTAAATTAGGCCAAATAAAAAAATGCTTGTTTAGCATCACCTCTTAAAATTAAATACTTATGTTGGGAGGTAATTTTTTTTTAAATTAATATATACTATCTATAATCCTTGTTAGATCAGATGCTACCTTAGCAGTGCCATGCCTAGGCACAACTTACATACCCACTCAGTAGTGGATCCAGAAATGTGAAAGAGGGGGCCCATGGAGGGACCAATCCATAGGTTGTGGGTCAGTACACATCAGCCCCACCACGGTTTTGGCTGAGGCGAGAAAATTTATGATGATTGCACCTGTAGATGATTGGCACTCTCAGCACTCTCAACATATATTTAAATATATTATTATTATTATTATTATTATTATTATTATTATTATTATAATAATTATTATTATTATTTAGTTTTATTAGTAGTTTTATTATTACTAATATAATTGTTATTATTATCAATATTGTATCCTTGTATAATTTTCCTTTTTTCCTATTTTTTTGTTATTTAAAAAACTTTAGGTGGAGACAAGGCCAGCTGGGCTCGTCCTTAAATCCACCACTGTTCTAAACAAATTTTAAAAAATTTAGTTTTAATAAAAAAAAAAACAAAAAAAAAAAACACATGTTTTACAACCATAATTAATGCATGGATTGGATTGGATTGGATTGGATTAGGTGTAAATACCAAGGATAGCCCACGAAAGTCTAGAAGAAGACTTATTTCCAGTGGGGTCCTTCTGGCGGTGATTGGACAGTACACCGGGAGACAATCCCCTACTCTTTTCCGAAGAGTGTACTGTGTTCTTTAACGTGCACATGGGCCATAAATGCACACTGGACCAATGGCTTAAACGTCTCATCCGAAAGACGGTGCGCTATGTAACTTGTATTTCAGCCCTCTAGCTGAAACACAAGGAAAAGCAGTGAGTGGGAATTGAACCGGGGACCTAGAGATCTCTACATTTCAGCGCACACACAGTGGCTACCACCAGATTAGCCGACTGAGATAAGCTGCTCTCTCATAGAGTAATCTATAAACAAAATGAAAATGAATGAATGAAAATATAAATGAATAAATAAAAATGAATGATTTAAAATTAATGAATAAATAAAATCGAATGAATGAATGAATGAAAATGAATGAAAGAATGAATAAATGAATGATTAAATGAATGAATGAATGCATGAATAAATGAATGCATGAATAAATGAATGATTGAATGAGTGGGTGGGTGAATAAATGAATGAAATAATGAATGAGTGAAAAATGAGTGAATGTAAATGAGGGAGAGAACGAGTGAGTAAGTGGATAGACGAATGGAGGGAATATTTTTATTATTTATTATTATTATTATTTTTTATTTTTTTTATTTTTATTATTTTTATTATTTTTATTATTTGTATTATTTTTATTTTTATTATTATTATTATTATTATTATTATTATTATTATTATTATTATTAATAATAATACTTTTATTATATTATTATTATTATTATTATCACTATTATATCCTTTTATCCTTGTATAATTTTCTTTTTTTCTCCATTTTTTTTATTTTGAAAACTTCAGGTGCGGACCAGGCCAGCTGGGCCCTCTTAAAGCGACTGTTCCAAAAAAATACATTATTTTTAGTTTTAATCAAAAAACACATGTGTGTTTTATAACCTAATTAAAGCATAGAGTAATCTATGAATAAAATAAATGAAAATGAATGAATGAAAATGAATGAATGAATAAAATCGAATGAATAAATGAATGCATTAATAAATGAATAGATGAATGAATATGTAATTGATTTATTATTGTTAATATTTTTATTATTATCACTATTGTATCCTTTTATCCTTGTATAATTTTCATATTTTCCCCATTTTATTATTTTTAAAACTTTAGGTGGGACCAGGCCAGCTGGGCTCGCCCTTAAATCCGCCACTGTTCCAAAAAATAAATATTATTTTTAGTTTTAATCAAAAAACACATGTGTGTTTTATAACCATAATTAATGCATAGAGTAATCTATGAATAAAATAAATGAAGATGGATGAATGAAAATATGAATAAATGAATGAATAAAAATGAATGATTGAAAATAATCGAATAAATAAAATCGAATGAATAAATGAAAATAAATGAATGAATGAATGCATTAATAAATAAATAGATGAATGAATATGTGATTGATTTATTACTGCTAATATTATTATTATGATTATTATTATTATTATTATTATTATTATTATTATCACTAAGTATCCTTTTATCCTTGTATAATTTTCCTTTTTTCTCCCTTTTTTTTAATTTTTAAAACTTTAGGTGGGACCAGGCCAGCTGGGCTCGCCCTTTAATCAGCCACTGTTCCAAAAAAATAAATATTATTTTTAGTTTTAATCAAAAAACACATGTGTGTTTTATAACCATAATTAATGCATAGAGTAATCTATGAATACAATAAATGAAGATGAATGAATGAAAATATAAATGAATGAATGAATAAAAATGAATGATTGAAAATAAATGAAGAAATAAAATCGAATGAATAAATGAAAATGAATGAATGAATGAATGCATTAATAAATGAATAGATGAATGAATATGTGATTGATTTATTATTGCTAATATTATTATTATTATTATTATTATCACTATTGTATTCGTTTATCCTTGTATAATTTTCCCTTTTTCCTATTTTTTTTTATTTTGAAATCTTTAGGTGGGGAACAGGTCAGCTGGGCTCGCCTTTAAATCCACCACTGTTCCATACAATTATTATTTTTAGTTTTAATTTAAAAAAAAAAACACATGTGTGTTTTATAACCATAATTAATGCATAGAGTAATCTATGAATAAAATAAATGAAAATGAATAAATGAAAATATAAATAAATACATGAATGAATAAAAATGAATGATCGAAAATGAATGAATAAATAAAATCGAATGAATAAATGAAAATGAATGAATGAATGAATGCATTAATAAATGAATTGATGAATGAATATGTGATTGAGTGAGTGGGTGAATAAATGAATGAATGAAATAATGAATGAATGAGTGAAAAAATTAGTGAGAGTAAATGAGTAAGAGAATGAGTGAGTAAATGGATGTACGAATGGATGGAATATAACTATTATTACTAGTATTATTATTATTACTATTATTACTATTATCACTATTATTATTATTATTATTATTATTATTATTATTATTATTATTATTATTATTATTATTATTATTACTATTGTATTTTTTTATCCTTTCATAATTTTCCTTTTTTCTCCATTTTTTTATTTTGAAAACTTTAGGTGGGGGCCCCCTTAAATCTGCCACTGTTCCGAAAAATTATTATTGTTAGTTCCAATCAGAAAATACACATGTGTTTTATAACCATAATTAATAAAATAAATAAATTAAAACAAATGAATAAATGAATGAATGAACGAATGATTTAACGAATGAATGAATGAATGAATTAATTAATTAATGAGTGAGTGAATAAATGAATGAATGCATGAATAAATTTATTGATGAATGACAAAGTGATTGAGTGAGTGGGTGAATGAATGAATGAATGAATGAAATAATGAATGAATGAATTAATGAATGAGTGAGTAAGCTGTAAGGTGTCATTACACCTTACAGCTAAATTTCTAACATAACAATGGTAAGATTTTCTTATACATGATTTCAAATTTTTTCGACATGTTTTATATTGTGACCATTTACGTGGGTCTAATGACGATTTTGCCCGTTTAAACAAACAATTTTTCTTCTTGGAAAACCTTATTATTTAATCAGTTATCCAGGGCTGTTTAGGTTTTCTTTTAGCTTTACGCATAGGAACAACATTATGAATAGCATGTAGAAACTTTGACTTAAACTCCTCCCACACCCCCATTTAAATCATTCGAACAAAAACATGGTTCACAATTGATGTCAGAAAATGTCTTAATAAAATGATCCACATCTATCTTAAAGTATTGTAAAAAGTAACCCCCAACATTTATGTGATTTACAAATGCAATATTAAGCCTAATGAATATACCGTCATGGTCACTGCCTGTTATACCCGTAATACCGAGGTAATATAGAATCAACGATATCTGTTTGATTTATATATACATGATCAATGAGGGTGCCATTATTACTTCTGTCACTTTGCCTTCTAGTTATAAAAGGAACAATTTGGGTAAAATTTAAAATATCTAAAATGGAAGCAAGTTTATTGTATAAGCTACATGATCTAAATTTATCAATATTAAAATCACCAGCAAGAATAACGCTATGATAAAGGTGAACATCAGCAAGTACGGAATCAATGCATGTATCAAAAAATGAAATGTTACCGTTAGGAGGACTATATAAACAACCAGTTAATAAGAGTTTGCCCTTTTTTGTATAAATTATTGACCATGTTAATTCAATTCCATCAACATCATACTGATGGGCCGAAACAGGATGAAGATCTTTGTGGGCAACAATAATAACTCCTCCTCCACGCCGATTCCTGTCTCTATGGAAGATAGCATACTGCTGCATGGGTAACAGTTTTGAGTCTGATATAGATGCATCAAGCCAGGTTTCAGTTATGAAGACTAAACTAGGAGCTTCTGTAGAAATTGTTACTTGAAGTTCGCTAAACTTATTTGCAAGACTACGTGCGTTGAAATATAACATGCTAGGCTTGGACATTGTGGAAGCTGTATTTCGGTTGTTTGAATGCGTATTCGTTGAGGGACCGGGACCAGGGTTAGGATGAATATCCCCAGATAGTTCGATGTAAACGTCGAAAGGGGCGGTATGATTGCTATAATACAACAGTGGAGCGGAATACTTGAAACGATGAATATTCATAATCTTACGGTGCTTAGTATAAGTGATGACATTTTCCTTGCAGCAGTAATTTGGACTATAATTTCTTTGCATTTAATTAAATACGGTATATTTGGCATGTACAAAAACACATACATATTAAATTAAATGTCATGGATCAAGTTAAACAATGAGTCGCATACAACGTTCATGCCATTTCAACAATAATTGAATTCGGAAATCTCTGACAGTCTGTGAACGTGATTGCAGTACAAATAGTTGCTCTCACTCCCCTGCCATGTACGGCTGGGTTGGTACAGCCTATCAAACTCTATGTAGCCTGCCGGGGTCGGGCTTCTATGCGTTTCCTGGTCCTGTTTTGACCGGGTACCATTCGCACGTCTGACACGCCCTATCTCTTCTCACTGATTCCATAGGCTCTTGCCCCTTCCGCCACCTAAGTATAAACAATTCATTTAGGTTTCTAATATCACCATTAACATGTTTAATGTTTAATACGGCGGATTCAAATTACAATAAACGCAAAAATAGAATTAACTTACTAGTGGCAATCATATATCTCAGCCTGTCTATTTCTGTAAGACCACCCGGCTACAGGCAATGGTTACCTTCTTTTCATTAACCAAAAGAAAACCTAACGCTAATTTCAATGAACCTTACATACGACAATCCCTTTTCTCATATACATATGCTAATTAAGTTTAGTGCATACGTGGCAATTCGTGTAAGCAGCATATACGTCATTACGTTTACATATATGGCTCATACCTTCACCTGCATCTATACGCTTCGGTGCATGTGTCTGTAACTTTACTTCATGCTTAACAGTACAGTAATATAAAGGAAATACATTTTCAACTGTGACACTTACTCCCCTTTTCGAAAAATGTATTTCGATGACTTTCTATCACTTAATCGGATTTATTTATTTATAAAACATTTCATTATAACAGGCATTATAGGTTACGTTTACTATTCTTGCACATATTACAATCATATAAATCCAACTTTAACAAGGTGGCTGAAAACCCAAAACACAAGAAAATGCAGACATAATATTCAACAACGAATAAAACGTAAATTTGATTTCTACTACAAAAATTAATTTCTTTCTGCTTTGAAATAATGGGATGACCGTATTTTGTTCACCATTAGGCTAATATAAGTATTTCATTGTGTTTTAAGGTAGGTAGTAGAACCATCCCCATCTATAGACGGCTTAACCTGTCTGCACCTAAATTATCACTGCCTTTTATTGATTCAATTCGAAATCGGTAGGGCTGTAACGACAGAGCCCATCGCATTACACGACCGTTCGCGACTTTCGCTCGTTTCAAATAGGTGAGGGGCTGGTGATCAGTTTGGAGAACGAATTCTTTACCGTAAAGGAAAGTTTCGAATTTTTTAACTGCCCAAACAATTGCCAAGCACTCTTTTTCTATAACAGAGTACGCCCTTTCTCTTTTTAGTAACTTGGAACTCGCGTACGCCACTGCAAAATTTACATCATTTTGCTCCTGCAAGAGCACAGCACCTATACCAATATCCGAAGCATCAGTTCGCAATACAAACGGGTTACTCACATCTGGAAGATGTAAAATTGGACTACTGGCAAGTTTTGCCTTCAGGGTTGTAATTGCGTTATCTTGACTTTCCTCCCAATTTATGTGATTAGGCTCATTATTTTTCGTTTTATCTGTTAGTGGTGCCGCTATAGCAGCGTAGTTAGGTATGAACTTTCTATAAAAGTTCGTCATGCCTAAGAATGATCTGAATTGTTTCTTGGTCTGGGGCCTATTTATCATCTGAATAGCGGATACCCCCTTTGAGCGGGGACACACCTTCCCTTTTCCTATTACATGACCAAGAAACTCAACGCTTTGTTGCCCAACAAAACAAAACATTTACTGGGTCTGGCTGTGAGATTTGCATCTCGTAACCGCTGTATTAAGGTTTTTAACCCATTAATGTGTTGCTCCCAAGTTTCTGAATAATTATATTAAAATGTCATCAATGTAATTCACCACTCCTTCCAACCCTCGTACAAGCAATCTCATGATTCGACTAAACGAAGCGAGGGCGTTTACAAGACCGAACGGCATCACTTTGAACTGGAAAAGGCCATCAGGAGTAATAAAAGCAGTTATTTCTTTGGATTTATCTACCATTGGCACTTGCCAGTAACCTTTACTAAGATCGATCTTGGTGAAAAAATTACCCTTGCTTACTTGCGCAAATAGTTCCTACTGATCTGGTATGGGTTCAGCATCAAATACGGTTACGCTGTTAAGCAAACGGAATCTACACAAAATCGGTTTGACCCGTCTGGCTTCTTTGCAAGCACTATAGGGGAAGCAAATGGATTATTGGAGGGTTCAATTAAGTCTAATTTTAACATGGTACTCACGTCATTTCTAACAGTATCTCTGAGAGCATGCGGGATCGGATAAGGTTTACCCTTCGGCAGTTCTGGTACCTTCAGTCTTATATCATGAAAACCTAAATGAGTACGACCTGGTAAGTCAGTAAGAACATCTTTTTACTCACTTAATATTTCTTGCACCTGCGTCTGTTGCTCTCTTGTTAGATCACCGTTCACGGATACATCTGCTACAGACTCTTTTGCACATAGGGGAAATGGTTGCAACAAGGATGAGTTTGACATCTTTGAACACGTATCGAAAACTCCTCCTCTCCTGGCTCAATGACTGCTGCGCCAACTGTAATTGGAAATAGGTCTAAAAGTAACGCACTTATCTCATTCCTTTCATAATATTTTTGAGTAAGTTCACATGAAACACTTTCGACTTTCCATTTAGGTCAATCCGGTAGTCTGCGTCACCCAACTTCGAAAGAACGGGAAACGGACCTTTCCACTGTAATAAGAGTTTATTGTAATCAGTAGGTAATAATAACAGAACTTTATCACCTACCTCAAAACCTCTGCTCCTCGCTTTCTTGTCGTAGTATTTCTTATACCGGGCTGACGACTTCGTAAATTCTGCATGTGCACTTTCACACGTCTCTTCCAATCTGTTCCTTAAGTCAAGCACATACTCATAAGTAGTCTTAGTTTCAGGAGTTTCATTTTCCCCCGTCATCAACTCACTTAGAATTGCAATCGGCCCCCTTACCTTTCTACCATACAATAATTCGAAAGGGGAAACGCCTAAGTTTTCTTGGGGTGTCTCTATAATGGCAAAGAGAAGCGGTTCTAAGTAACGATCCCAATCTGTGGGACGTTCGGAGCACATTCTTTTTAGCATTAGTTTTTAATGTGCTATTAAAACGTTCTACCAGTCCATTCGCGGCTGGGTGGTAAGGTGAGGTAGTAAATTGCTTGATAGAAAGAAGCTTGCTTACCTGTTTCATCACTTCGGAGGTGATCTGTGTTCCTTGATCGGTTAACATTTGTTTTGGCCTCGGCTACCCTTTTGACCTCGATACCTGGCAAAAGAACAGCTTCAGGATACCTGGTTGCATAATCGATTATGGTTAGTATGTACCTTTTTTCCTACTAGTCATTGGATAAATCGGTCCCACAATATCTACAGCAATACGTTCGAACGGTATTTCAATTAAGGGCATTTTCCCCAAAGGTACCTTAGTAATCTTACCTTTTTGGATCGTTCTTTGACATACATCACAGGATCTGCAGTAACGAGTTATATCCACCCTAATACCCGGCCAAAAGAACTGTGTAAGTACTTTCTCAGAAGTTTTATTAGCTCCCTGGTGTCCGCCTAGCAAAGTTTCGTGTGCAACACTCATCACCTGACGACGGTACGGCTGTGGTAGAACGACCTGCTTAAAAACATTCCCACATTCCACATTTGGAGATTGAAAATTTCGATAAAGTATACCGGCCTTATAGAAAAAAGTAGATATTCCACCTTTTCGACTTACTTTTTCTGTGTTCAGTTCAGTTAATTCTTTTATCCGCTTTAATGTTTCATCTTCCTGCTGAGCTTTCTTCAACCCATCAGCGTTTACAATGTTTTCTAGAACTTTTGGAGATTTCAAAGGCTTAAAAGGCTTACCTTCTTCCTGTACCTGTGCCCTCGTCTGAACCGCTCAAGTTGTGGCAACGGGCACACGCCATGACCTATCCGGATCATTTGTTGGTCTCACTCCCTCAATGTTACCTAGGATTAAATCATATAATGGACTCTGCATACATAATGCTTCGACAAACCCATCGAAATATGGAGTGTTAACATAAACCCTAGCAAGTGGAACCTTTCTTTACCTGTTAATTGCTCCTCAGAAATCAGATCCCGTCTAATGACAACTCCACTGCAACCACTATCTCTGAGAACGGACACTTCTGTTGTTCCAACCAAACCTCTAGTAACCGGCATTTTGGTTGCACAATTTTCACTACAGGCTGCACTCATTCTGGGCAAAGAATGGCCACATTTAAGAGTAACATGGTCCCCAAAATCGTCAATATCGCACACATTAGGAACATGAGAAGGCACTTTAACTACCATACATGAGGCTTCTAGCATTACATTCGTGTGTCCACACTGACAGCTGTCATTCGAATCCAGGTCTTCATGTTGTGTTACAAGGCCTGCTACCCGAGGTGTACCTGACCTGCAATTCTTTGCCATGTGTCCGATTTTATGGCAAAGGTAACATGTAGGACTCATGACCCTCCTATTTTTGGGACAGTACTTAGCTACATGGCCGACTTGGTTACAAGTATAACACCCCCTGACATGTTGGTTTATTTGACTTCGATCGGGTATCCCTTCCCTTTGGGGTAGGCTAGGGTTAAGGGGTTGTGGTCTTGTAGGATAATTTCTGAACCCAAGTGCCCCCGCGTGCCTCTAAATATTGTTCTGTGACAGCAGTGGCTTCTTTTAATGTAGTTAAATTGCGTTCCTTTAGGAATAAGGCTAACTCTTTTGGACAGCCACACTGATATATTGCACTCGTAATATTAAGTCTTTTAAGGCTACGAATGTGTTGGCAATGTCTTCAAGTCCTATCCAACGTGTTAAATAATGATCTAATCGGTTGGCATATTAGTGGCCTCTCTCCCCTGGTTCAGGTCTACCCGTTACAAATTTCTTCTGAGGAGGGCGCTTCAACAATCCTTTACGAAGGTCGTACTGAAAATTGCTCCCCAAAAATTTGGATATAAAGTCGTTTTTTAAATCGAATCTTGTTCACTTGCAACTGCGAAAGGCTTAGTTCACTGTATGGTTGCATTGGCAGGAAACATACATTAAATATATTTCATTGCTGAAAGCGAAACCGATTCGAAATGATATCGCAAGGCCAGGCTTACGCCACAGTTTTAGGTGAAAGCTACATGGACAGTAGCAATGGCTTAGCGGGCCGCTTAAATCCGGTTCCTGAGGAATGCGAAGCTATTGTTAATAACATGGTGAAGCCGGTGTTTATAAAAAACGATGAAGCAAGAGGAAATAGCGAGGCGTATTTAACTGAAGAAGATGTATACAACTCATTGTGTTGTATAGTAGATTCAATGGCTATCTTCGGAATTCTACGTATTAGAAATTTATGGAGATTGTATATACATACGCATGAAGACAGAGGTAAGGTAATTAGCTCAGGTTTAAACATCAGAGGGAAAAACGTTGTAGTGCACGACAAGAACCCATACATTGATTATGGTTCTGACTCTGTTAGGGTGTTAATTAAACACATCCCTTTATCAGTATCAGATAACGAAATAGCACAAGTACTTTCCAAACTTGGTGTTAAAAGCAAGAGTGCCATTACGAGAATAAAGCTTCGAATTAGAGGAAGGTTGACTAGTATCTTGAATGGCGATCGAGCAGTCTTAATAGAAAAACCGAAAACGCCAATACCACGTCTTATAATTGTCAATGGTTTTAAAACTAGACTTTTTCATCAAGGTCAATTTAACGACACATCTAAGTGTAGAAACTGTCTAAAAGACGGTCAACAATGCTAAAGATTGCAAAAAAGCACTGCACTGCCACACATGTGGGAAAGCTGGACATAAGAAGAGTGAATGTGAAATTGACGGTAGTATTGCTAACACAACAGATATGAATACGAGTAGCCATAAAGAATCAGTCTCAGATGAGCAAAGTGACTCTGAGGTTGATGAGGACACAATAGATGATGATGATGATGTGAACATACAAGAAGAGGTCGACGATAGTGATGGCACGAAAATAGTATCTACCAAATTTCACTCCAAGTCAGAAGAAGAAAAGAAACTGACAATGGATCAGCAAATGAAAATAACTTGTTTTGTATCAAAAGATCCTGAAAGCAATATAGAAAATGAAATCACTGCTGCAATTGGGAACGTCAGGGCTGGTCTGGAAAGCAATAAAGTCACCAAGCCTAACGGCAATAATGCTGCTATTGCTAGTGCTAGAACTGATCTGGAAAGTAACACAGTCAACAAGACAACTAGCAACAAGGTTACTGCTGGTAAAAAAAGACATAAGAGCAAAGGCAAAACTCCATCTCCTGGTTCAAAGAAACCCAGCAAGAAGTCTAAGAAGTAGCGTGAATGTATCCTTCTTTTTGCTGTTTTAAATGTATTTGGATGTTGTCTTTTTTTGTTGTAAAGTTAACGTATTGTAATCAATTTATAAATATAATTACAATCCCATGAATCAGTCTTTATCATATATCTCCCTTAATGATTAAACAAAGGAAAATCTTTCAATGGGCCAAAAAATCAAACTTCAAACATAATCTTCCTCCAAGAAACTTACATTACTCCTGATAAATGTACAGTAATAGATTCTCATTCCTCTGGCAGGGCGAATGTTATCATAGTTTTGGGACTTCTCATGGTAGAGGGGTCACTATACTTTTTGATCCAAACCTTACTATTAAATGTAACAAGAAGATTATTGATGATAATGGGCGTTTTATTATTCTTGATATTGATGTCGAGGGGAAAATACTGTTCTTATAAACCTGTATGCATCCAATGATAGCAAACAGCGTAGTACTTTTTTTTAGATTTATTCAAAAACAAATAAATGACATCCAGATCCACTCAAAAAGTAATATAATTATCGGTGGGGATTTTAACTGCATTCTTGATAGCTCCACTGATCAAATAGGTGGTACTTGCACGAGCAGATCAGACAACTCTAGATATACACTAACAAATTTAATGAAGAGACTTAATCTAATTGATATATGGAGAAAAAAGCATCCAGAAAAAAAAACAACATTTTACTTGCCGTAGAAATACATCAAACTTATTTAAAAGACTTGACCTTTGGTTAATCTCCGAAAAAAATGCTGGTGGTATTGATAATGTGGACATAAGACCTGCTATTCATACCGACCGTCAGGCCATTTATTTGAAGATAGTTAACAGATCTTGTAAGCGTGGTCCAGGTCTCTGGAAGTTAAATAACACCCACCTCAATGACGATAAATATAGGAAAAAAATTGAAAGTATTATTCGTAAGTCAGAACTTGAGTACAGGCATCTTAATCTGGCCTGTTTATGGGAGCTGATGAAAGTTAAAATTAAAGAATACAGTATTTGGTAAGGAAAAGTTAAACTAAAGAATAAAACTTGTCAAAAAGATAAACTGCAAAAAGAGATCAAACAAATTAATGAGAAACTAGTCTTTGATAATAACCATAAATCAGAGATTCTTTTGGATGTAAAGAAAAAACAATTGGAAAAAATATATGAAGAATAATGTAGAGGAGCTCAAATTAGATCGAGAGTAAAGTGGGTTGAAAAGGGAGAAAGAAATAACAAGTACTTTATTGGCCTGGAAAAATCAAAAAGTGAAAAGAAGTATATAAAAAGCCTAAAGAAAGAAATTCGGCCTAACACTTTTGATCCTACTGAAATTCTTAAGGAGGAAGTGAAATTTTTCTCTAAACTTTATTCAAATAGTAATACTCCAAATGATGACATTGAGCAATATTTAAAAACTACAAATATTAGGTGTCTCTCAGAGGTAGACAGTGCCATCTGTGATGGAATCCTGACTGTCACAAAATGTCAGAAAGCGGTCTTCGATATGAAACTTAATAAATCACCTGGAACTGATGGCCTCACGGTAGAATTTTACAGGTGTTTTTGGTATTTAATTGGAAATACTGTTTGCAATGCGTTGAATTATAGTTATAAGTCTAAGAAACTTGAAAGCTCACAGAGAAGAGCAATGCTCAACTTGTTATATAAAAAGGGTGACCCTGAATTGTCAGAAAACTGGAGGCCAATTTCACTGCTGAATACTGATTATAAAATTGCTGCCCCTGCATTATCTTGTAGACTACAAACTGTAATAAAATCAATCATTATTACTGACCAAAAAGGATACATAAAGAACAGATTTATAGGTTAGAACATAAGGCTTGTAGAAGATATCATGCACTATTGTAAAGAAGATCACAAAGAAGGTGTTCTTTTCACAAAGCCTTTGATTCTGTTGACAGAAACTTTATGGTAGCTGTTTTAAGACATGCTGGTTTTGGTGAATCATTTATTCATTGGGTAATTACCATATATAAAGACTCTGAATGTGTTATTAGTAATAATGGATGGATTTCCAGTAGTTTCAAAATGTATAGAGGCATAAGACAGGGTTGTCCTTTATCTGCCCTTTTATTTATAATAGTTGTTGAGATTGGCTACAAACATTAGAAATGATGAAATTTTTCAAGGTATTAGTCTTCCAATAGATAACAATATACAAGCGAAAATATCACAACTTGCAGATGACACAATTATCTTTGCAAAAAACAAAGATAGCATAGAAAGAGCCTTACACCTTGTTGATATTTTTTGTAAACACTCCAATATGAAGCTTAATATTAATAAGACTAAGGCAATGTGGTTGGGATCTTTGAGAAATAATGTTGATAAACCTTTTAATTTAGATTGGGTAAAAGAATTGAATTCACTTGGAATTTACATTGGTTATAACAAAGCAAATTGTGCAGTACGCAATTGGGCGCCAAGGATGGTTAACTTAGAAAACGTGTTAAAGCAATGGAAAAAAGAAACCTTACAGTATTTGGAAAAGTAACAATCATAAAAACGTTAGGACTTTCAAAAATAATCTATAATGCAAGTGTGATTGAAACTCCTGATTATATTGTTAAACAGATTGGTAAACTATTAGCAGATTTTATTTGGAACGGTAAAAAAGCAAAGATCGAAAGAGTATCTTTGATTGGTGACTTTTCACAAGTAGGTATTAAACTACCAGAATTCATATCACAAGTAAAAGCCTTAAAATACGCATGGTACAAACGACTTCTTCATTCCGAAGAAGGTATTTGGAAAGTTATTCCGAGATGGTATCTTTCAAAGATTGGTCCTGATAACTTACTCTGTAGAATAACAAGTGTTGATATGTTAGATAAAAATACAAAGATAAAGATACCACAATTTTACAAAGACGTTTTACTCTCATGTCAGAATTTAATGTTATAAATCAAAGTAATCCCATTAACTATAAAGATATTATCAAACAAAATATTTGATGTAATTGTCTGATTAAGTGTAGAATGAAATCCATCTGGTATAAACAATGGATCGACTCTGGATTCATGAACATTAACGGCATTCTTATAGTTAATACATGGAAAAATTACCCGGAAATTATTAGTTGACTTAAGGGTAATGCCAATTGGATGATTGAATATTTGAACATCTTAAATGCTATTCCAAAACATTGGAAAAATTGTATTAATTCATATAAAGGAAATGCACTTGCCCTCGATACATTACAGCAAAATAACGTGTCAAAACAAAAAGTGTTTATAATCACTTTATATCAAATGTTTATGCTATTCCATCCTCTCAGAGCAGATGGGAAGATGATTTCAATGTTGATAACTAGCCAATTGCATGGAAGAACAAAATTCATTTAATTGATGAATTCAAAATTACTCAATTTAATCTAAAACTTTTACATAGAATTATCCCAACAAACCAGAGGCTATTTAAAAGGAAAAAAAAAGCAACTGATATTTGTACAGTTTCCAAAATTCCTGAAGACGATGAACATCTTTTTTTTCCTGTATTGAAGTTAATACTTTTTGGAATAAAATCAATACTATAATATCAAATTTTTGTAAAATTGAAGTCAACTTTAAACTTATTATCTTGGGATGTCAAAATAGGCTTCCTAATTGGTTGATATCTATGGGGGCATTTACCATTTACAAGAGAAAAATTCTTTTAGAAAATGACCAATGGGGTAGTAGATCTCTATTTGCTCTATTTATCGCCGAGATAAAATGGAGGATCAACTGCAATAATAAGATATTTCGATCTGTTGCATCCAGAGATCTAAAGTGTTTGTACGACTTGTTAGATACGCACAGATAACATTCATATACTGTATTTGGCTGTTGGAATTTTGGTGCCTTGATTTTCTGTATCACTGATGTAAAAAACCAATAAATTAACAATACAAATAAACAATATAATAGAAAATAAATTTTAAAAAATACTTAAAAAGGTGAAAATATTAACGTTGAAAAAAAATACACTTATTGATGATGTTCAGTCATTTTATTGAATATGATTTGAATCTTGTGTTGTTTTGATGGAATGTTTTTTTTGTGATAAATAAAAGAGGTGGTTTCACTACAAGAGATAAAAAATAAAAAAAAACAAATTTGTTCTTAAACACTTCAGAAGTAAAATTCAAAAGGTTTCACTAAATATTTCTTTAACTCATCATAGCTATCCGCCTGATTAGGGGATAAACGTTAATAAATATCTAATGCACTGCCTGTGAGTAACACGCTTAGATTAATTGCCCAATCTCCATGAGGCAAATTCTGGCTAGTTGCGTACCGTTCAAACCGGTTTAAATACGCGTCTATATCATCTTTATTTTCATAAAAGGCAGGTAATTTTGGTTTTTTAGCTTTATTCTTATATTCTACTTTATCGTAAAATGATGTTCCCAACTCAGTGGTTTCTTTTTTCTCTCTTTCTATACTCAAGTGAATTTGTGCAATTTCTATTTCACGTCTTCGTATCTCCATTTGTTCTGCCCTATCCTCCCTTGCTTTACATTGTTGTTCCCTTACAAACTCCTGTACTTCTTCCCCAGTTAAACCAAATTTCTCTCCCGCTTTTATCAATTCACCCAAATCCATGTTTCAAATTAATCACAATTTGAGTTTAATTAAACAGTGAAGTTACATAGTCCTAATATATTTAGGTGAAAATGATAATTCAATATATTCCAATGTGACTCTCAGCGACATGTAATGATCACTCCCGGACGAGCCCCCGAAATATGTCACATGGATCAAGTCAAACAATGAGTCGCATACAACGTTCATGCCATTTCAACAATAATTGAATTCGGAAATCTCTGACAGTCTGTGAACGTGATTGCAGTACAAATAGTTGCTCTCACTCCCCTGCCATGTACGGCTGGGTTGGTACAGCCTATCAAACTCTATCTAGCCTGCCGAGGTCGGGCTTCTATGCGTTTCCTGGTCCTGTTTTGACTGGGTACCATTCGCACGTCTGACACGCCCTATCTCTTCTCACTGATTCCATATGCTCTTGCCCCTTCCGCCACCTAAGTATAAACAATTCATGTAGGTCTCTAATATCACTATTAACATGTTTAACGTTTAAAACGGCGGATTCAAATTACAATAAACGCAAAAATAGAATTAAATTACTAGTGGCAATCATATATCTCAGCCTGTCTATTTCTGTAAGACCACCCGGCTACAGGCAATGGTTACTTTCATTTCATTAACCAAAAGAAAACCTAACGCTTATTTCAATGAACCTTATGTCGTAGGCTGGGATTTGCACAATGACACACTAGTACAACGATATGGCTGCTGATCTGTATGTTTCTTTATTCTTCAACCAACTTGAATTCCAACAATCAAATCACCAGTCTCAAGTAAAACATAAGAAACAAAAAAACCCTGCAATAAACAAACAACTCATTGCAGTCATGTAATTTACTTATGCCCCTCTCCCACCTAGGTTGATTTCATCCAGGAGTCGCACGAGTTAAAAACTCGTGAAACTCGTGATCTCCATACGGGCTTACTACGTGTTAGCTACGAATGATGTACGACCTTACGGAGTTGGGTACGAGTTATGTAAGAATTATGCCGAGCGAAACACCGAGTTCACTAGGAGCTTACGAGATTATTATGAGCGTTAGGAGTTGTACCGAATTAGATATTAGGTAAGGGCATTCCAAGCTATTAGAATTGACGTTCTGTTTTGCAAATTCGCATACAACATGGAAGCCAACAGAAATATTTTGGTGTTCCTAGAAGAAGAGCTACTTATAAATGCTGCCATTGCGGCTGTTTTAGTTGCTAGGAGCCAACGTAGGGGAAGGATGAAGAAAAGAAAAAGGCGTTTTTGGACTAGACCCTGGTTAATGCGCAGGTCTTTGCATGGACAATACGAAGCTTTAATGTCGGAAATGGCAATGGAGGACCACACTGGATTTAGGAACTTTCAACGAATTGATCCTGAACTTTTTCAGGAAATGTTGGTTCGTGTTAGTCCAAGGATCCGAAAGCAGGATACCAGAATGAGAAGGGCACTTGATCCGGGATTGCGACTGGCCATCACCCTGCGATACCTTGCCACTGGGGACTCTTACAAGAGTCTGGAATACGGATTCCGTGTGGCAAATAACTCGATATCTAAACTGGTGCCGGAAACATGCGAGGCTATTATCGCTGAGTACGTGGGGGAGTACATGAAGTGCCCAAGTACTCCAGAAGAATGGAAACTGGTTAGCCAGGCCTATTCCAAACGATGGAACTTCGAAAACACAATAGGAGCACTAGATGGTAAACATATCGCCATCAAATGTCCTCGAAATGGCGGTTCCATGTATTACAATTATATATTTAATAAGGCCTATTAGTCAACTATAGAATTATAATAACCCAGTAACACAATGCATTTGAATATTTTAAAACTCTATGACATTTCATTTATTTACCAGTTGTCCTGGGGTGGATGTAGGAGGGAAGGGGTGCAGACGGTACAATCACAGCTTCTATATTGTATTAAGAAAAATAATGGTTGTGTTGTATTGTATTGTTGATATGAATTACCGGTAAGATTTTTAAGGTACAAGAGTGCAATTTCCGGGCACCTTGAGGTCCATATTCTCACAATTTTCACACCCCATGTTGGGGCTGAGGTGGTATGCATTCTCACGCACACCTTACCGTCAAATTTTGCATCTGCCCCAGTTGTCCACATAATGTATGCCTATATTAGGAATATCTCTTCAGTCTATCTATTTAATTTCTTTTAAATTTAACTAATTTGCTTTCGCATTGGAAAGTTATTTTATGCTGTGTTTTCCTTTAGGTTCCGCTGTACTCTTGGCATGTTTGAGCAAGACCCCAAAACAGTAGAGAGCATTGTGTTGGCTTGCTTCTTGCTACATACATGTGTATATATAGATATGTAATCTACTCAGGTCCCGCTACCCTACCGTGGCCAACGACTTAATGGACAGGGAAGACCCGGACACACATGAAGTAATTCCAGATCGGTGGCGGAAGCAAGAAGCACTGACAGCCCTGGAATACTTAAAAGGAAACAATACTACAAAGGCTGCCAAGGGTCAACGTGACTACCTGTGCTCCTATTACAACAACCCTGTTGGCAGAATAATATGATTTAAGGTATGTATGTATTTTGAAGAATAAAACAAATAAATAAAAATAAATATTTTAATTCCACAGTTAAACTATTTGCTTTCTAAATAACCAAGTTCAACATTGAAATAAAACATGCCAATGAAGTATATATTACGAACTTTATTATATGTGATTAAATTTACATTAAAAACGAATAAATGTAAATTCAACAAGATATTTACTCATATTATTAAAATATTTGTTTAAAAACATGGTAAATGTAACATATTTAACAATGTATAATGTAATCAACACCATCTTTTTGTAAATGTTTCTCAATATCCATGTCATACTATAAAAGAACTACCCAAAAATTGTAACTCATGCAATAGGAATGTGGTATAAGCAACAGATATGTATCATTCACAACTTTTTATCATATTTTAATGTTGTAAGTATACAAAAGGTCTTTGATCTAAATGTAGTTGCCAAAATTTACTCTAAATTGGTGTTTGATTTTATTTGCTCGGCTCAAATTTGAAGTGGGGGATATGTCTTCTGTAGACTCGACGTCAATGGGCATAGTGGTCGTATATGAAGCCAAGAATCCACCCGAGCTCGGTGTTTCTATAGATATGTACCTCCCCCTGGGTCGGTAAACTTCCAAACGTAGGAGTTGGCGATAGACAGCAATTTTGGGTGCCGGTCGGGTAACTGCGATAGGAGGATTGCATGTAGGGTTTCTGATGTTCGGCGTCTCCAGACACACTCAACAGAGGCGACATAAACGTGGGAGTGGAGAGTTGGGAGTAGCGATGTGACGGAAAAATCCGGTAACCTTGAGAAGAACTCTGAGTATATAATTCGGACTGGTTAGGTGCTGCATGATGGCCTGTTGATGCAGAGTGTCTGACCACGTACGATTGTACCAGCCTCATGTTGTCTATTGTAAACTGGTACCAGTTTTCACATGGGATAAGTTGTATCTGTGTTTTCATATACCCCATGTACGTCTCATCCTGCTGCTCGTGTGGAGACATTTCTTTGCGGATTTTGGCCAATTCATCGGCACGGGTCAGTAACTGCAATGCAAAACAACAACAACTTTGGTTTAGTTAATTATACACCATGCTATGCTGATATTAAGTTATCAAACAAAGGCATGTGTCCATTCATTTTCCTTCCGAATTGTATGAATAAACAGCAAGAAGTTGCAATTCAATAAAATCAATTTGTCACTAGATAATAATGTATCATGACATAATAACATAAAAAGCAATTTTCACCTTGCCGAGCACCTCAGATTCTTTAGTTTCAGTAGCCTTGCATTTTGGCCTGCTCTTGGTCTTGACCTTTAACCTTGTTCCAGCTTCATCAGAGATCGAATCTGTGCTAACCGTCTCCATGGCATGAGGAGCATCTCCCTGACGATTATCCTCCTCCTCCTCTTTCTCATCATCGTCATCATCACCACTACTGGGTATGGCGATGGAATCTGATGTCTTAATATCTGGGAACTGCAACGTTAGTTATAGATTTTAGCATTCAAAATTTTGGAAATTTAGGGGTTTCAAAGGCTTAATATTTAATCGATTTTAGAGTCTATTAATATGTAGAAAATACATATATTTTTTTTTTCTCCCCGACGAATTGTGCTTTTTCTCCCCGACAGGAGGGAGAGGAAGCTTTCCCTGGCAACCCCCCGCCCCCGCTAGCGCCACCCCTGTTCAAGACAGTGGAGTGCATGTCTCGTTAATTATGAATACTTTTGTTTATTTTCAGGTTTTCATGACACAAGTTCTAAATGGTTTTCGGAAATGATCCCTGTCAAATCAGCTCAGATTGCCAGAGGAGTTCAACTTATTGTAATCGAGACATACAACATTGCATGTGACTAGAATATTTACGGTAGATGCGAACATATCTACATGACAATTACATTTAGTTTAAATAAAACCTAAAGTCCATCCGTTTTTTGCTCTTTGGCTAAAGTATTTATAGACAATACAAAAATATTTTACACTTTGAAATGTTATTCATTTTAAACATGCAAACCCAAATAAAAATTCCAGATTGTTTTTGTATTTTATTTGTTTGTTTTTGTGTGGACACAGAAAAATAATTAGAGATGATTATTTTTACATTAATTTTGTCAAAAATCCATCAGTGAAACGTTTTGCATATACAAGATGAAATTTTTCAAATTATATTTTTATTGACATTAGGGTGTATTCCAGAATAAAACCAGTGGCGTATGTAGATGTCTTGAAATGGTGGTGCTGATGGGGGGTGGGGCGAAGGTGAAGTGGGGGGGGGCTCGATGATCAGTTGAGGGGCGCTGATTCGTCAATGGAGATGTGCACACATATCAGTGTACCGTGGTCACTGTGCATGGGGTTGTCTGAGTTTCCATGCTGGTGCATCTGCGCTTAAACTTTCTTTGTAGCTATGCATTGCGCGATGTGACATAGAATCAACCTTTCAATGGAATTGGGTATCCATTCAATTATCTCAAACTTGTCTTTTTTTTGGTGATAAATGGGGGGGGGGGGGGGGCGTCGGGGGATAGGTTATTGGTAAAACATTGTGACAGTCGGAGGTTAGGAACTCTGGGCCTAATATTAAGTTGTATTTGCATTGGATTAATTTTGTCGAACTACCCATGCACCTGGCCACTGTGACCTAAAAATCAAGTGAAACTACCTGCATAATGGTCTGTCCATCGTCACTATTAAATTTTTTTGGACGAAAAAATGTTCTATGCCCATATATCTGTCTCTTATACACATCTAGATGTGTATAAGAGACAGCTTCATAATAGGGGTTTTGTTTAAGACATAGAAAGAACCTAGCTACCAAGCTGCCATAAAATAGGAGCTTATATAGCTACATATTCACATAATTCCATAACAGACCAGCTGGGAGCCTATTTTTAAACAATGTTACTGTATTTTCCCTTCTTGACAGAAAAAACATAACACAGCAAATCAGTTTGTTTTTTTTATTAAATTTTGTCACTGATGTGTATGCTTTATATTGTTTAATTGTTTGACTTTTTAGTGTAATAATTGTTTGACTGTTTAAAAAAAAAATGGCAAAATATATGAATGAAATTGAAATAATACCTTAGTTGCTGAGTAAACAGTTAACAATGGACATGGTGTTAATCCCGACGCAGAGGAGATATTGATGACGGCTCCTTTCCTCCTATGGAATAAATCAGAAATGATAAAAAGTAGAAAAACATTGTAATGCTTAAAGATCCTTTCAAAACTATGAAATTTTCTTTGACAAAAAAAACTGTTGTATGCCCATATATAGTCATGATGTGCCTATATATGGTCACTTTTATTTGTAACTTTTATTTCAGCCCTCCAGTTGAAACACAAGGAGAGGAAACGATGGAATTGAACCGGGGACCTAGAGACCACCTTTCTTAATTGTACTAATTTGTATAAAATTATATAATAGAAAGTACATCTTTAAAAAAAAAAACCTTCCACCACATATAAAAAAAATGTTGATGCTTGACAACAATCCCCCTTCCTCACAATTTCCCAATGACATTCAACTGAACAAGGAACTGACAGTTGAAACAGAGTAAACAAAACATTTCCAGGAAAACGTTTTGAAAAATCGAACTAAAATATAAGACATATTAAAGTTATACTTTCTTAAATGTACTAATCTGTATTAAACTTGACTCACCTCTGCTGCATTTGTGGAAGACATATTTGCGTCATCTGAAATAATGAAAACATTCTAGATGAATAAAGTATCAATAAAACTTGACGAATTGTCATCTTTAGCACTATACATTACTCCTGTAATACATTACTGAAATTAGATCCCGACTTAATGAAAAAATAGGTCTCTTTTTAAGTAATTTGCTGTAAAATTTTAAAGCAAGTCATCATCACCTTTAATTTCGAACTGATTGAGGTATTTCCCATATCATCTACTACATTTCACATCCTTCAACTTACATGTAACTTGCGCTTGAAAGCAATTTGCTCACTGACGTAAGTGGACATAATGCAGAATTTTACAGAAAGACCCTTTTATACATTAAAATAAGAGGGGGCCCTCATAAAGGACTCAAACCCAGGACCCTGGATTGTAAGACGAGCACCTTAACCACCAAGCCATTAAACTCCACTTCAATCCATGTTCCAAGGGCAATGAATACCTACCATTGCCATCGACAAACAGTTACAATTCAAAATGTCAACAATTGTCTGAGGGAAAATATAAATGAAAAGAATTTTTTAATTACAATGCGTATACAAGTTTTATAATTTCAACAATTGCACTGCAGATAATGTGGTTCCTTGTGATGTTTGTGATGCCCCCTCCCCAATTGCACCCCATTCCCCATTGAAATGTAATTTCTGAAACAAAACGATTAAAGTTTAAAGTAGCTAAAAGTCACATTTTTCTGAAACTAGCACCCATTCACTTAATAATCGAGCCCAGACTCCACCTTCTAACACCCAATCACACCCCACCCCACCATCAAGTTCAAGTTCAATTATTGTCATATAAAAAGTAAATGAAAATTTGTTTTCCAAGGTTTACAATAAAAACACTGACATACTAAAATACAATACAACCATTTTAAAATTCATAGATACGCCAATGGTTAGGATAGGTTATTGGTAAAACATTGTGACAGTCGGAGGTTAGGAACTCTGGGCCTAATATTAAGTTGTATTTGCATTGGATTAATTTTGTCGAACTACCCATGCACCTGGCCACTGTGACCTAAAAATCAAGTGAAACTACCTGCATAATGGTCTGTCCATCGTCACTATTAAATTTTTTTGGACGAAAAAATGTTCTATGCCCATATATAGTCATGATGTGCCTACAGTATATATGTAGGGTTTAGACAACCTCAGCCTCACTGTGGTTGGGGCTGAGGGTTAAACTGAAGGTTATAGCACAACAAAATGGTCAGAAATGGCACATTTACGGTAGGCCTTAAAATTTAAGCACAATTATCTATATTTCTTTCTTATTTATTAATTTTTCAAAATGTTAGGGGGCAGGGGCCCTAGAATCTGTCTGTGCACAATTTTATTGTATATCAATTATTCACATATGTGGATGTTGGTAAAAAAAAAAAATTGGAATATCATTTATTTAGTACCTTTTTAGCATTTTCAATTTCAAGAAAATACTTAGGGAAGTCATAAGCCATGCCAACATTGTTAACTAGAACACCTATCTCCAGGTCGGCCAACTTCTCCTCAATGTCGCTGTAGATCTCGGGTCCAAGGCAGAAATCCACTGCTATCACTCTAGTCTTTACTTTGTATCGACTTTCTACAACAAGGAAAATGAAATGAAAGCATAGACGTTAGCTAAAGCCTTGCCGAGGCATGGGGCTCATAGGCAGCGGTTGGTGGCACCAGAAATTTTCAGACAAGGGGTCCAACAGAGGGCTCCGAGCCAAGTGGGCCAATGAAGCCTCGGTCTACGGCCTGGAATAAAAATGCCATTTTAGGGTTCACGAGGAGAGTTTTTATGGCTTAGTATGGTCCAAAATGAGGTTTTAGACCACAACATTAGGGATTAGCAGTCAAAAAAAAAAAAAATTTTTTTGTCATTATTAATTCAACGTCATAGTGGTGCGTGGGATGACTGGGGTCCAGGCCTGCCCCGGGCTGGTGCCATCACTGCTCATATGGCTGCAGCTTATCCCCAGTTTCAAGTAACGTGAAGCAGATGAGTGTGGGGTGCTCCCCTGGGTGGGATGCTAGTCACCGCTGGTTACTGCCAGCAATTCGCTGGCACTCATTTACAGCTGGGTAGATTGAAGCAATGTGGATATTAAAGTGCCTTGCTCAAGGAGCACAAGCAAAATGCACAGCGAAGGATTGAAACCCTGACCTCGAGGTTGGGAAACCAAACCATTTCCACTCTGCCAAAGCCTTTGAATTGTTGCTTAGAACCAGGCTCTGGATGAAAAAGTTTTTTTGAAATGCTGTACAACTGATTTTTCTCATACACAAAAAGGGCAAAAAACTTGGAATCGGTTTATTGTGATACAGATTTTTTAAATAATTAAAAATAGCGGGGGGGGGGGGGGGCGGGGGGGGGGGACTGTGGAAAAAAGGGTGTTCATTAACTGTTCCTAAGTTTTCGTCACACCCTTTTTGTGTCTTAAAAATATCAGTTGTACAATTTATATTCAAAAATTTTCCTCCAGAGGCTGACTTTAAGCCAATGGTGAATGATAACGTGCAATGGTTGAGGTTTGTTTTTTTTTTTTTTTAGAGGGAAACTGTCAATTTAATATACTGTAATGGTTGTAGTATTATTGTTTAATAGTGTTTTTTTTTTTTTATAATAATGTATCCATTAAACAATCATGCACCTATGAGTCCTTGAAGTTTGTAATTAGCTGTCTTACCAATAGGTAGTAGGAGGGGAAGGGGGGCAGAATTAGTGGTTTTTTTTTCAATAATAATGTATCCATTAAATAATCACGGACCTAAGAGTCCTTGAAGTTTGTAATTAGCCGTCTTACCAATTAGTAGGAGGGGAAGGAGGGCAGAGTTGAGTCGGGTGGGGGAAGACCCCTGGATACATCACTGATTACAGTATTGGGCACCTTATAAAATACCCTCTATTATATTTTTCAAAAATGCTGATTTTGGAGTAAACAATGCAGAAAATAGAAGAATTTGATAATGAAATATATATAAAAACTTTATAAACAAAAGAAAAGTTGGCAGTATAAAATAGTGAATATTAAAACAATAACTTCCAGAATAAAAAAAATCAATGAATTATTAAAATTGGATAATAAAAATATCTAAAATTGGACAGCATATAAAATGGCCATCTACTGTACAACATGCCACGTTTAGAAATGAGTCTTGCGTATTGCTATAAATAAACTCAAGAACGATTAACTATTCAAGCATACTGTGTACTGAAAGATATTATTCGTGCATGGTTTACTGCTATTATTTAATGCAAAAATTATACAGGTGCAACTTTCGTTCGAATATAACAGATTTTCCTGAGGAATTATGACACACCTATTCATTTTTTTGTTTTGTTGTACACTGTATGGGGAAAGCAGCATATTTATTGCAGTGCGCAAGTTATATTCTTATTCTTGCATGCATAAGCCTAAGCCAATTCATATGGAGCTGGTAGGAACTGTGGTTGTATCCCCGAGCATTTGATTTGTTCAAGATTGCTCCAACGGAGTCCAGGTAGTAATAGCCTTGTTGTTTATTGGTTGATCAAGAACATACCGTAAATGCTTGAATAAGTGCAGCAGCAATTTATAACATTTTTGGAGGCTTCAGTGCCGTGCTTATTCGAGAGTGGCGCTTATTCAAGAGCGACGCTTATAAAAAAATATTGGAGTGGTGCTTTCCATGTTACCTATCTCACCTTTTCCCGTAGTTCAGTAGGCCTATCATAGGTCCTACGTCATTATAAATAAATATTTACAAAAGACATGCTTGTGTCTTCATTGTGTTGTTTATTCATCTTAACACTGTATTAAAACCCTGTTCCTCAAAGTGTTTCATTAAAAACTGGGTAATATATACTTGAACATATACTCGAATAAAAGCGCTGCGGTGCTTATTTGGGGGTGGCGCTAAGCTAAAAAAAAATCTGGTTTGGTGCGGCGCTTATTCAAGCATTTACGGTACTGAACTTAATAGAATTTTACAATAACATTGAACAGAAAATACTGCATTGCAGCATTGTTGAAATAAGTAACGTTTAACTTTTAATATTCAGTGGCAAATTCAAAGGAGGCCCAACTGACCATCACCCACCCCAAATAGATGGAAACTTTAAAATAAATTTTAAGTCTGAGATTTTCCAGCCATCTAGGTGCCATAATCACAAATTTTCTTCTGGTATATATCCTTCATTTGTGAAAGTACCTCCCCGGGCCCCCTCTACTTTGAATTCCTGGATCCGACACTGATATTTGCTCCTTATTACATATTTATGGAGCCCTTGGATTGGATTGGATTTATTTGGTGTAAACACCAAGGATAGCTCACGAAAGTCTAGAAAAAGACTTATTTCCAGTGGGGTCCTTCTGGTGGTGATTGGACAGTACACCGGGAGACAACCCCCTACTCTTTTCCGAAGAGTGCACTGCGTTCTTTAACATGTACATGGGCCATAATGTACACGGGACCAACGGCTTAAACATCTTATCCGAAGATGAAGCATTCACATACTCTTGACACAGAACAAGTTCTTGTAATCTTGAAAGCTCTGATGAGGGCAATATAAGAGGTAGTAGAGCTAAAAAGTTCTGTTATTGTTAATCAATCAACAATTAATCAATCAGCTGAGTGTTTCTAGAGCTCCTCATGAGGGCAGTATAATAGAGGCAGTAGATCTGAAAAAAATCTATTAATCAATCAACTATTGTTCAATGAGCCTCATGAGGGCAGTATAATAGAGGCAGTAGATCTAAAAAAATCTATTAATCAAGCAGCCAAGTGTTCCTAGAGCTCCTCATTGCAGCTAAAAACACAATTATCATAACAAAAGGACCATTGCACAAGTCGGTAAATTATTACAGTTCGCTATCCGATTTCAGACCACTTTGGGACATGAAAAGATGGTCTTGGGTTTTTTTTTCTCTAATTAGAATGTTAGATTTGTGTTAAAAGATAGATGAATGTTATTTGATTCATTTAAAAAGTGGTCTCGAAATAAAGGGGTCTCGGAATTAAAGGGTCTCGAATTAGATGGTGCACTGTATTAACATTAACACTATCATAATCGTATTAATGTATTACTGTAGTTACTCTTTAATATTATTATTGCTATTATGAGTATAAATATGAAATATGAGTTATATAAAAACTAACCTATTTCAGATGCTGTTGCTTGCAGTTTTGACAATGTTCTACTTATGAGCACTATGTTTAACCCCAATTTAGCAAGCTGTGGAACAAAAAAATCAGGAGATTAGTATTAGATGGCAATTTTGTTTTCTATCTGAATAGCATTGCAGTACCCTCTGCAACTTGGGGATCAGATTCAACACTAGCCATTAAAAACTAGTGGTCTAGTGGTTAAGACACCAAGCTGGTTATCTGGAGGTTGCGGGTTCGATAGGATAGGATTGTAGTATTTTTGGTGTGAATCACACCACAAATAACCCACTAAGTCCGTAGGCTTGTTTCCAGTGAAGGCCTTCTTGTGGACTGTTGAATTCGGCAGTACGCCAGAAGACAATCCCCTACTCTTTTATGAAGAGTGTACTGCGTCCTTTAACGAACACAGGACCAACAGCTTAAATGTCTTATCTGGCAGACGGTTCGCTGGCTATCTTAACTTGCATATCAGTCCTCAAGCTGAAATAAAAGGGGATCAGCGACGGGATTTGAACCAGGGATTAAGAGATTTCCTTGGTTTAGCGCACAAACAATGGCTAGCACCAGTCTAGCCGACTGACCTATAGTAAGCTGTTCTGATTCTCACCCAAAAACATTTTCAAGATTTTTTTCACAAGTATGTGGGAATGTGAGATGTCTGCGTACTTTCAATCGTGAAAGCACCCCTCTTCCTGACTCAGTCGATGAGCTTAATTTAAATAGTTGGTGACGCAATCATCAGGACAGCTTTGTCTTTCTGATGGACACTTGTCTTTCCATGAAAGGCGGCTAACATTAATAATAAAATAATTAATACTGAGCATTCTTCAGTACCAAAACATGACAGGTAGGGCAGTAGGGCACAAACATCATTTCTATTTAAAAAGAACTCAAAGCAGCATTTTTTTTTAGATAATAATATGAGTACAATAATTTAAATTATTTTTTTTAATGTTTCGTCATTAAAGCAGTCATTTTATCATTGTATGGAAATTGCAACTATCAGGACACATACTATACCATTTCCAATACAGTACTCCAATACAACTAGTTGCGCATCAAGGAATTCGAAATAGAGGGCGCCCAGAAAATCAATTTTGCAGACAGAGGGTCATACTACAGTACTGAAATTGGCAGAAATGGCACTCTCACAAAAAAATTTGTTAATTTAATTTTGTTTTTCTCCCATTTTTCTTCTTGTAAATTTTGAAAAATTTAAGAGTGCGATTGCAGCTTAATCCAACACCCATTATTTTCTACCTACAGTATCAAAATATTAAACTAGATTTGAACTCGTCACTGAGGACGAGTTAGGTGATCCGCCGCACTTTGTCCCTCATTAAGATCACGCGGTGCTGATTGAAAAGTGTCATAATATGCTAAAATATGCTGTAATTAGTTTTGTTAAAAAAGAATAATTTTGAGCATTTTAAAAGATTTCCGCATGTGTACACGTACGTCTTGACGCCCGTGAGCACGGTAAGAGCACAAAGAGTGACTCCTGATATGAATAA
>NW_022738677.1:80610-87640 GCF_011630105.1 Anneissia japonica
TGCTGACAGCGATTTTGCGTAACTCGTGGCAGTTTTTGAGATATCGTACGAACCAAAAAGGGGAGAAAGAAAGAAGAATAAAAAAAAGATGAAGATGATGATGATGATCCTGACAATAACAAGAGGTGATCCGCTAGTGTTAGCGGATCACCAATAATATTATAATGCTTTTAACTTTAAAAAATTCCTTTTAAAGCTAATAATTTACAGTAAACATATGAAATCGTATATAATAATTATAAAATACATAAATCTATTTACATGAAATTGTGTTGGCTTATTATCGATGCAAGAATTAGTTACAATCACAAAATTTTATTGTTGGTGATCCGCTTCTCGAGCGGATCACCTCTTGTTATTGTACTGTCTCTTCTTTTTTTCTTAAAAACGCAGCACGTACTGTACGGAAGCTAGACATTATGGTTTTTCACATAGTTTGGGTTCCTGACATTGTTTTCACAAATTTCCATTCTTTTTGATCATCTTATGGCCAATAGCAATGCCGTACGTGCACATCAAATATATATATATGCATAAAACCATGAATATTTTTAATCAGTTATAGCTCCTTAGGATGAAAGGTGACCCCCAATTTTTATTACATATTCTGAAAGCACATGAGTTGTAGATACGATTTTATAGATCATATTGGCTGATCGGACATTGTGACGTCATCATATTGCCATTTGAATTAAGAAAAAACTGAATTTTTGGCATTAATAACTAACAGACAGTTTTAAAAACACGACAATATTTAATTTCGTCTGCCATTACTGTACACGCACACATGTGTACAGTATGTTAAATTTCAAAATTCTCAATATAACTATTCAGATAGTTTTAAACGTTTCGGTTCATTTTCTGCATTCCAAAACTTTCCATATTTACACGCCATATGTTCACTTCCACGCACACAGAACGTACTGTAACTTGAAATCACGTTTTGTTACATATTTTGTGTTCCTGACACTGTATTCATATCAGGAGTCACTCTTTGTACCATTACCGTGCTCATGGGGCGTACGTGTTACGCATGCGTAAATCTTTTAAAATGCTGAAAATTATTCTTTTTTAAAACACTAGTTGTACAGAATATTTTAGCATATTATGAAACTTTTCAATCGGCAACGCGTGCGCTTTATAAGAGTCAAAGTACGGCGGATCACCAAACTCGTCTTTAGTGACGAGTTCACAGTTTTAATTACTGTTATTGTTCCCTCTTAAACTGAAATTTGATTAGTGAATCACCTTTTCACATTAAAAAAGTACTGTACTACAATAAATAGGCCATACCTGCTCAGCGTATGCTTTGCCAATACCATCGGTAGCTCCAGTCACAACTGTAATAATAAAATAATAATTTTTAAAAAGTAGTAACTTCATTACATTGACAAATCTAATGTTTCATTTTCATGGGCTGTAATTGTTTTATATACTTTGAAAACCCCCAACTTCAACAAGTTTTAGACCTAACATTTTTAAGACTTTTCGGGTACATAGAAAAAAATCATTAGATTATCACTCTCTTTTATTAAAAAAATTGATGAGGGCGGGATTTTTTTTTTTTGGGAGGGATGGGGGACGGGATTATACCCGGAGATTCCCTGTGATTCAATGGCCTATTATCCAAAACTAGGCCTAGGCCTATATTCCTCGAGCATATTCCTCGAGCATATTACTCGAGCATCAAAGGGAAGGGAACAAATTATAGTTAGTAGGCATAGGCGCCTAGGCTTTGTTCTTTACCTCGAGCTAAACCAGCCTTTGCCTTTCTTTCTTTCTTGATGTCATAGGTTGGTTTTTGCCCAACAACAATCAATCCAACCAAACACACCCATCACAAGGAAGGCCGCCCACTTGTAATGTATGATGTAACAAGCTATTTTTAGCAGCGAGAGCCCCTGTGGAACATGTGAGTCAACGATGCAATCAGCCCACTGGGTGGGCTTCTTTAGGGACGGACCGCAGTGTTACCTATTTTTAGCTGCAGTTAGCGAGCTGTTGATTTTTAGCAACAAAAAACAACAAGTTTAAAGAATGGGCTTTGCATTTTGAACTTTTTACGGCGATCCCAATGTCTGATCAAATTGGAAAAGTTTGAAGTCTGCCGAATTCGGAGCCAATTCCTCTATATTTTGTGAGAAATTGTTTTTTGCAAAGTTGTTTTTATGCTGTTTGAGTTAAAATAAATGATGCTACAAAAAAAAATAAATATAAATAAATAAAATTATTCCCGCATCAATATTTCCAAAATTTTTGACGCAGGCGGGAATGATTATCTACTGTAATAAATTTTTCTATTTGCCCTTATTTGCTTTGTTATAGATGCACCACCTAACTGGCCGAGTGCCACTGATATAAAAGTGTATATCCGAATAAATAATAAATAGTATGTGGTGGGTCATATTCATAGTTACCGACCGTCTCGCATCGTGCAGGACGGTCCCGCATTTCAAAGTGATTTTTGATGAAACACGCATTTTGCAGAAACACATGCATGATCATAAATTTGTCACGCATTTAGCGCAAGTCTATGCGTGATGAAAATTTTTTTTATCACAAATTCATGGGAAAATGTATTTAAAATTAGAAGAAATTGGTTTTATTAGATATATAAAAACGGTCATGGATGCAGTAACTTGAGTCATTCTTAAAGAGTTTTCGTAATTATTTTGTTAGAATCAATAAACAGAGAAAATTTCTCCTTCCCAAACAAAACAACCAAGCCACCAAGGGCTTAGTATCATCTTGGATTATGTGACTAAAGGGCCCACACCCCCACCAGGGCCTGCCTCTGGACCCCGTTTTGGGGAATTGCAAGGTGCCCCTCTCCTCCATCCAGCCTGGGTGATGTAGTCACACATTTCAAAATCTCTCAGGTTGGTAACTATGCATATTGAGCAGTAGCTGCCCTCCCATGGCAAAAAGGGCATAACTGACAATTTGCTGGTTTGGAGATATTAAGCAAAACGTGTATTTTACTTAGCCCTAAAATGTGATTGAATATTTGATTTCATGGTTAATGTATTCAAATAAACAAATAATGTCTCTTCCAGTTTAGCACACATTTTTTTTTATAAATATTGATTTTTGCGCTCAAAATGTCAGTTATGCCCTTTTGCCGTGGGTTTTCTGATTCAAGACATGTTGACAAACTTTGGCAAAAGGATATAAGTACACAGTTTAGTTCCTTTCAATGCAATTTTAAGTCAAATTATAAACTATCAAATAAATGTACAATACTACCAAAACAAACCGCATTAAATAATAAATACTAAAATTACAAACGATTAAAAACCCATGTAAGGCTAACAAGGCTAACCAAGTATACAAACAAGAAAATGAATTAAACATTGGTATGCTGTTATGTATCAACAAAGAATTTTTGGCTTAAGGTGCTAGATCGAGGACTCTGTGGGTAGGGGTCCTTATGTACCCCCAGGGGTCTGGTGCCTCGCACAAGAGCACATAGGCCTTGCGTCACTGCGTGAAGGATGCATGCGCATATGAAATAGAACTGCTGTTTAGTTAGAATGCGCGTGTGACTGTTTCTATGTGTACGTTAAACAAGAATTACAATTATTTTTTAAATTTTATTTACAAAGTAAAATAATAAATATATATTTTAAGTCATGTAATTACAATATAAATTAGGCCTATTATTATTATTATTTTTATTAGCAATTCTTCTCTATGATCCAAATTCAAGTAATGATAACATGATTATGAATATTATTGTTTATTTTTTATATTCTAATAAAATATTTAGAAAATGTATTATATATTTAGATTTATATGGAAAAGTTAGTTGTTGTTTGCTTAGTGAACACAGTTGATTCGAGTAAACTGTGCAGTTTTTTGTCATGTCATTTGCTATAAATAAATGTTGTAGTTGTGCCTCTTTGCCATAGTTATTTGCTAAATAATCGTTTTAGTTGTCCCTCTTTGCCACTGTTAATTCTATTTAAAATGTGAATTGTTATTCTGCCATGGTTAATTATTTTATTAAACAGTTACTATTTTACCATAGTTTATTTCCATAGTATTAAACTGTTGCCATTCAAAGTAAGGCAGGATTATTGCATAAATTAACTAGGCTTATCATGTTTTCCTAACATTAACTAGACATACGCTACTGTCAAGAATAGGCAGGCATATTTACAAAAATAAAAATATATAAATTACAAAACCATAGTAAATACAGTATAATAACATAGGCCTAACACATTTAAATTTATTGTTTATAGTCATGCAAAATCGTATTAAAAATGTAATAACTTGATTATTATTGTTTACGTTTGGTTTGCGGCGTATTTCAATTAACAATTAAATTGAAATAATTGAGTAAATAAACTGAAATACATCCCGAACAACAGTACTGTACCAAGAACGAATAATTGAAATACGCCGCAATTAACGCACTAAATTCACTGAGAGACGCGCTTGGCGTTCCATAGAAATGACCGGCGGCTCAACTTGTCGGCGGCTGAACCCGTCATAACCTCCTGTAGAAAGCCTAAGCCTACTAGGGTAGCGTGGCCTAGTTATTAAAATAAATTGTTCTTTCTTTGCTTTGACCTCTTTGCTTTGCTGTCCAGGCTTTGGTTTTAGCGGTAAAATATACTATAATCATGGAGGTATAAAAATATTTTATACCTCCATGCTATAATACACACCCTATATACGGAGGCCTGGCCTAGCTAAGCCCACGCCGGTCTCTCTCCTTCCTTCTTACTTACCCGCCCACTTTCCGAGCTTGGCTAAATTTGCATTTAGGCCTAAAGTACGACTAACGTAGTACGCTTTTAGCCCACGAAGAACTGATGAAACTATCTTGAAAGTAAGATAGCATACAGTAGCTGCTCCGACAGCTGCAAATATTCTATTATACTCCCCGAAAATTTTACCGGTGTTTTCAGTACCCATTTTCCTTGCTAAACATGCGGTTGCAAAGCGACGACAAAAATAGGTAGGTATCATCGCCAAGGTATCACAAGTTTTTTTTTATCATTCTGGAGAGCGCCACCAACTAGAGAACGGTAATCCGAAAAACAAAAATCGAGTATGGCACGCCAATTATATTAGGTATGGCGCGCAATAAACGCAATAAAGAGTGAGTAACCCAAACTTTGGGCATGAAACCCAGGCTACACGACGAGCTACATGTGAAGTACCACAGGAACGGAAGTAAAGAAGTTGCTGATACTGACCTTGTTTTTTTAGCATCTCAGGGGGCGCCATACATACCAGTAGAATAATGGACTGCACTGTCATAATCGCCCTGGCTGGAGATACGGTACCGTATCATAACTTACGTTTGCTAAAGGTTCCGTAAATTGCATTATCCAATAAATTGCCGCCACAAGCGTGTCAAAACTCGCTCGCTGTGAGCCTGCTTTCCTACCGAGCTGTTATATAAAGTGACGTTAGACAACTTCAAAATTACTGAGCAAGCACAACACAAGTCCATAATTGAGCAACTCAACAAAAATAATTACCTCTAAAGTGTCCCCTTAATAGGGGTTCCCATTGATTAGGGTTTGGGTATAGTGCTAAACGATATACATTCTTGGTTTTGTGGCCGGCCGAAAATGTGTCCCTTCTAATAGGAAGGATACTGTAGTTTCAACAGATAGACCCTATTTGCAGCCAAAAGATATTTGCGATGTTAACACTGAAATACAAATTCATTCCTATTTCAGTGGCTTCAGGAAATTTCCGGCCAGGGGTTCAGGGATTTTCCGGCCATCTAGAAGTGTCATAATCATAAATTTTCTTAGTACCAACCAACGGTGATGTTGTCTACACCCCCTAGGCCTATCTATGAAAGTCCCTCTCTGGGACCCCTCTATTTTGAATTCCTTGATCAGGTGCCACCTGTATTTCCATAGTTTATTCTTATATGCCATTCATGTCATTGTTTGAAGTTAAAATAAGCGTCAACAATATTCATTCATCATGCGAGAATATACCTAAACCTTTCTTACAGTGGAACACGGCGAATCGATTCAAACGCAGCGAGAAAAATAACATCGGGGTTAACAAAATGAGGTAAGGGCCATGTAATTAACTTGTAAATCATAATTTACAAAACACAATTAACATTGTTTTGTATCGGCAAGTAAGGCCTGCCTACTGTTTCTGATGCCAGTCAGTGTGATTACACGATTGTAAATAACGATTACACGCAATTTCAGGAAAACAATGCATGTTCATGACTCTTACTAGGCCTAATCCAGGTCATTTATTGGCATAAAACTTCACTTTTACCACATAGCCTATATTATACGAATAGGGTCTATGCTTTTACGCTCCAGAAACAAGAGTAATATTAGAGAACCGGTACCCTTTCCTCGACGACTTCGTTACACGGCAAAACCAATCGTTTAATCGTATATCATCACTTTTTTTGTTGTTGTTTCTTCTCATTTTGTTATCAATCAAAAATTCAATTGACTCCGGAATGTCAATCAAACTTAAAAACTGACCAATCGGAACAGAGCCAGGAATACGCGCGAGTCTCACAAACCCACGTGTTGTCCCACAAACGTACGCGCCGTGTTTGCGTATGTTACATCATGGCGGTATTATTAATAATACCTCCATTGTTACACACTGTCGCTTGAGTGGGACCCATAGATATATAATAAGAATACAAGAGCGCTAACTGCAATGTATTCGATGTTCGAAATACGCAGAGCTGTGTGTGTGTACCATCCAAGATGGCTGCCATAGATTCAGCCAATCAAATTCCGCCTAAGCACTATCATTTTCAATGGCGCCCTCAATTTACACAGAAAGTTCAGTACAGCTAGTTACCCGTATGTTTGAAACTCGAGCGTTGCGGTGTATGGATTTAATGTACACGATTTTAATTTTTTTTAAATTTTTTAATACGATGTTCTACTTGGCCTCTTTTTGGCTACGATAGTTTAATAATTTGTTATTATCAATACTAATTATCATTAATGAAATAATAGTCAGTCAGAGGGCTTATTTATGGTAATAATATGTATACTAAGCCTGAAGG
>NW_022738677.1:89193-103372 GCF_011630105.1 Anneissia japonica
TTGTTACTGAATAATAGCTATGCAAAATGTATGTCGGCCATCTTTGGACGCCATTGTGAAATTATTATAAAAATTTAAGATTTAATGAGCCATAAAACACTTTGTTTAGAGAAAAGAAGCAGGAACTTCAAAAGGAATGTACATAATCCATTGCTTTGTTAAGGGATGGGCCAATTTGTTGCAATGGCATTTGACCGTTTCTGACATCATTAATGATATGTTTGCATAACCCTTGATAAAAAAAATGTAGTGGTACTGAACAATGATATTTTATACTTAAAAATGCATGTATTACGGGTTTAGGAAAAGATATGGCTACCGTATCTATTCTACCCCCACCACATTGCTACTATATATAGAATTACCCTTTTTAGGTAAAAGGTCATAAAAAAATTTTCCCATGGCCGAAATCCATCCAACTTTTTTTTTGGTGGTATTTCAGGTCGATATCAACAGTTTCCAACAAAAATCGCTTTGTAAGTAATTTTTTTACACTTTGGTGCTCCGTCTGCCTAACTACTATAAAACTTTGATTAGAGCATTGCTTTGGCCTTTTTTTCGACTTATGCGTAAAATATAAATGGTTTTGTTTTGAGTTTTCATTTTTCATATGCAGGTCTCTGTTTTCAAATATAAAGAACAGCACCACCACCACTATTCTTTCATATAAATTATCCTATCTAACAATCATTCATTTATTTTAAGATAAAAAAAGACAATACACAATCAAGCAAGACTACAATAGCTAGGTGCCAGCAGCGCAGCTTAAAAAGCAAAATAATATAAAAATAAAAAATAAAATAACTTCTAAAACTCCGGAGAGTAAGCTTGCTGGCTTCTCTTCCTAGATTTTGCATTTCAATACATTATAAACCCTGCAATGCAAAATGTCCACGAAATTGTTCAAGCGGAACTCTCAGCAAAATTAGATATAAAGATGTGGTTAGGAAAAAAGTCCCGAGAAGGTCCATAAAACCATTCATGCGTTAACTCAGACATATAATAAAGATGTGGGCTGAATCACTCGTGCGGAACTCTGCTATGCAAAGTTGTAGGCTCATTGTGTATACTGTAGCGTGTACCTAAATACAACGGTGGGGGAAAACTAGAAGATGTAACAGCAGTATGTTCTATTAACTTAAAATTTGTGCTCAATGAAATGGGTTACACTGAGCCGATTTTCACCATTCAAAAGTCGATATGAGGTGCTAGTAAACGTTTATTAAGTTTTTTGGAAAGAAAATAATGAAATTATGTCTCTAAATAGAAGTTCATATGCATCAGCAGAATTTGTACAATTGTTTATCAGTGTGATTAATCTGCTCAATAAACAATTTTAATTACTTTTGCAAATATAAAGATGTGGGTAACCCACATCTTTATATACGACTTTTCATGGATCTCGACCTGCTATGGTCAACAATATTCATTCATTCATCATGCGAGAATATACCTTAACCTTTCTTACAGTGGAACACGGCGAATCGATTCAAACGCAGCGAGAAAAATAACATCGGGGTTAACAAAATGAGGTAAGGGCTAAGTAATTAACTTGTAACAATAAATCATAATTTACAAAACACAATTAACATTATTTTGTATCGGCAAGTAAGGCCTGCTTACTGTTTCTGATGCCCAGTCAGTGTGATTACACGATTGTAAATAACGATTATACACGCAATTTCAGGAAAAAATGCATGTTCATGACTCTTACTAGGCCTAAACCAGGTCATTTATTGGCATAAAACTTCACTTTTACCACATAGCCTATATTATACGAATAGGGTCTATGCTTTTACGCTCCAGAAACAAGAGTAATATTAGAGAACCGGTACCCTTTCCTCGACGACTTCGTTACACGGCAAAACCAATCGTTTAATCGTATATCATCACTTTTTTTTAGTAGTTTCTTCTCATTTTGTTATCAATCAAAAATTCAATTGACTCCGGAATGTCAATCAAACTTAAAAACTGACCAATCGGAACAGAGCCAGGAATACGCGCGAGTCTCACAAACCCACGTGTTGTCCCACAAACGTACGCGCCGTGTTTGCGTATGTTACATCATGGAGGTATTATTAATATACCTCCATGGTTACACACTGTCGCTTGAGTGGGACCCATAGATATATAATAAGAATACAAGAGCGCTAACTGCAATGTATTCGATGTTCGAAATATGCAGAGCTGTGTGTGTGTACCATCCAAGATGGCTGCCATAGATTCAGCCAATCAAATTCCGCCTAAGCACTATCATTTTCAATGGCGCCCTCAATTTACACAGAAAGTTCAGTACAGCTAGTTACCCGTATGTTTGAAACTCGAGCGTTGCGGTGTATGGGTTTAATGTACACGATTTTAATTTTTTTTAAATTTTTTAATACGATGTTCTACTTGGTCTGAAATTGCATAATTTGGACCCACTTTGAAATGTGGACCATTCTTTGTGGACCCAATAGAAAAATTGTGTGGTGGGACTGTCCCAACTGTTCCCAGTAGCTGGCTACGGCATCCCGGAAAATGTATATTTTCTAGACGCCCGGAAATAACCTCTGAGGAGTTTTGGGCGATCAGTAATTTCTTGTTCTTTCTTTCATTTACTTTTTACTTTCCGAAAAAATGGAGGTGGGGGGAGGGATACCGTACATACAACAAATCAATACATTTCAGCAATACAAGAGATAACGAAAATACGGTAGGCCTAAAATAAGATAAAGAAATTACTGTAAAACTTCAAATTATAAACCATGGGTCACAATATTGATCCTTTGTTTGGTTCTTATGACTGGGTTATACAATTATAGTTAATTGGATATACACCTGGCATATACTCTTGTTTTCAATACTGGTACCTCACATTAATAACAGTGGGGGGGGGGGGGCGGCCCGGCTCCCCCTCCCTAAATGTTTCAAAATTTGAAAAAAAAAATTACATCAGATCCAACCATGGTGAGGCTGGGATAGCATATATGACCTTCCATCTATGAAAGTCCCTCTCTGGGTCTTCTCTATTTCAAATTCCTGGATCCACCACTGAATAATAACGAGGCCTATGCCAAGTAAAATTGTTCAATTTTGAATATACTCAAAATAAATCACGTAGCCTGGTACATTAGGCATCCTTTTACTGTACATAGGGGGAAAATAGAACTAGGCCGACATGTAAACCATTTGTAGGCTTATAATTCGGTATGGATTTCAATAGAAACACCACTGGGTTTGCAATTAAAGTAGTGGGTCATTATTAAAGATGAATTTTATTGTTGGTTACTGCATGGCGGTTACATATTTAGAAGGACACATAACCAAACTATTCCCACTCATATATCATAGTTGCGTTTTTTACTTTAGTCATTAAAAATGCCATTACATTTCTAGTAGTAGCACATCGCAATTAGGCCAATGCCCAAGTCCACAATTAGTATTAACTGGTTTCCTTAAAATCGCCACACTGTTGCACAGTGTTTTCAATGCAATTGCTGTACCGCGTAGCGGTCACCGCAATCGGAGGCTCTCTGATTCCACCGACCATGGAGGTAAACTAATTCCTCCATGGGCCCACCAATCAGAATTTCACCGAAGCTATCGGTGATAGCGTGTAGCGATTGTATGGAAACCAAGCTTACCGATTACACTGAAAGCACTGTAACGACAGTGCAACAGGCTTTAGGTAATGCTAGACACGATCCTTTATATAAGGTCATGGGATCAAAGGGAGAGGTCATTCACAAAATCAATGGGCTAGAAAAACTATAATTTACAACACGAATTAGTTGTGGTAGTAATTATGTTTCCCATGCCCAATAAGTACAGTACTTTGAAAATAGTTATTATCATGAAAAAAAGAGATTTTTCATGACCAACAAAAGTAAAATGGAGGCTTCCTTTATTAAATATTTAAATTGCAAATAATAACCTTAGCATAATAATTTGAAGTCTGGCGTTTCGCATCTAAATGTCATGATTCAGATTTTAATAATTTTATCTTCAATATATTGGTACAACATGGGAAACAAACCAAATGACCACCAGCTGTAGGCCTAGCTTATATATTTTTTTTCTCAATTTTAGAAGCATTTGATTAGACAAATTATTAAAAAGAAGCTTACTTAGATGTCCCTCGAAGCTGAGACAACTACAACAATCGTTGTCTCAGCTCGAGTAAGACCTCAAGTTTCAGAGGCATTTGATTAGACAATATTAAGGAAGTTTATCCCCTCGATGTAAGACATAAATATAATAATCAGTGATCAGTGGCGTAGGAGTCTTTCAAATGGGAAAGACAATAGGAGGGGGAAAGGGAGGTACTGGTAGTTGTCCGTATAATTACAGACATTCGGCCGGCAGCCATTGCATTTTGTTGCCGTTAGTAGACTGCATATCATGCAGAGAGACCTGTGCACAAACACTGACCGAATATACAAATATGAGAAATTGAACATGCTATTTACAACATTGTTCAAATTACTATTTATGGATGAAACTCTCTTTGATAATTTGTCTTATACCAAGTTGTCTGCCATCTATGACGAGTTGAAGAACAGATTTAGTTTTCTTTTCTTTTGTTCCGCTTGTTGCATAGAGAAAAGTGAGAATTTTGCGAAGATCATCATTGTCTTCTTATAGCATGATTGATCAATTTTGATTGTTGGTCTTGATAGAGGTCCTAAGGTGGCGATTGGTGGCTAAATAAGGTTACAGGTTAAAGGTTATACAATTATACCGCGCAAAATACTAGGGTCTCTATACGCAAGGGGAAACGAGGCGATGTTTATCTACTTGAACGCTTCGGAAATTTTTAAGGGGTGGGGGACTGTGACTGGGGAAGTTTTGAGGGCCAACCCAAGATACACCACTGAGTGTATTATTTATGCCTATCACCAAAGAACTTATAATAGAAAACTTCTATCCTCGTCAGGCCTATCACGCAATGAAAACTGTATTTCATTAAAAACAAAACTTGTGTCCGTTTTTAAATATACTTTAAAAAAATACTTCGGCTTATCCTTCATACTGCTGAGAGTGTTGTAGTTTTATTGAACCTCATACAATTCTATGTTTTCTGTAGCAAATTCATATAGCTTCGTAAGTTCAATTATAAGTCAATCGCCGTCTTTGAATGTTAATTTTAATAATCAACTGTTGTAGTCAGTCATCGGTTGATATAGTGATATGATCAGTATATTCATTTAATTTTATTAGGGTCCATTGATTCAATGAATTACTTTTTTTTCATACTTAATATTGAATTTAAAATAACATTCTTCGGGTTTTTTTTAATCAACGTTGTTTTTACGAAAGTTTTTTTTTTTTCAATTACCACAGTGTCAGCAAACGGTGATTGGGTAAGTGTCTGCTTCTCTTTCCGCACTGTTTCTCATTCCTGTGTAAAGACACTAGAGTAGAATCCGCGGTGAGCGATATGTAGGCCTACAACTTAAATTGTTATTTTGCACACGAACCTAAAAAAGATTAAGCCAAGCGTGCAATATATGAAAAATATAGCACTGTTGGGGATAGGCAAATAACACTACGAGTTGCAGTGATGACGTCACGATTGACTTATAATGCTGATTAGACCACAATTAGACAAAACATGCAACAGGCTTTGATTGAGTTCCTTGGCAACAACGAAGAACAAAGAGTGAAAATAGAAACACATGTGCGACGGATCAGGAGGTGAGGACGGACAAAGTGTTCTGACTGAAATTCTGAAAAAGAATGGACATTTCCGCACTGTGTCAAAAAACTTAACAACCGACCAATCAAAACAGAGGCCAGGAATACGTGCTTGCCAAAAGCCGGGCACACACGCAACCGACAGTCGTCACCTGACGCAATTTTATGGAGAACGCAAAGCCACGACACGCGTGCAACGGATCATTATTTAATGACGATCCGTTAAGACTGCCCCGCAGGGCAGTCCTGAATATTGCTGCTGGTCCCACTTATATTTTTTCGTATAGAGGTTAGTAGAGATTCGTCGGGGGGATAAAAAAAAAAATCTAAAACGTTCATATCAAATGTTGGCTTTAATCGGATAGGCCTGTAGAAATTAATCCTTTGGGCATGAGATACAAAAAAAAAACAAAACAAAATAAAAAAACCAAAAAAAAAAAAAAAACATCATTAGGTCAAGATGTTATGAGCGTCTAGCAGCTTATTATTTTTAAACATTTTCCTTATTGGGAATGGAGCCTCCCCCTCTCAAACCCTCTACCTCGCTCGGGCAAATGCTCGCGGATGGCGCTACGCCCCAAAATACAAATTTTGCTCTGCATGTCGGGGGCGTTGCCCTGCCATCGGGGAAATCCTAGCGCCGCTACTGATACAAAGAGGCGGTAATAACAATCCATAAATAACAGTCGATACTTGAATACTATAATGTTATAAACCAAATATTATGGGGGAAAAACAAATATGTGCCAAAAGTAAGTCATTATATTTTCGAAATTGGATTAGATCATGTATTCTAAAAGTCAAAGATGTCATAGACATAGATAATGGCAATTTCATATCATCATCCGATTTAAAATCCAAATTGATATTTAAACATAATTAAATGTCGGACTACACATGTGTAATTAATGCTATCCCATTGAAGTGGAAACGAATATTGAAAGAAAAAAAAAACCCATCAACCCTTATGGTAACAATGATTATAAAGGCAACAAAATAATTGACATCAAAACAAGTGTATAGAGTATTAAAAGACTCTAAATATGTTACACCATTAGCGCAAACGAAATGGGATGCTATGTTTGAATTACCTTTGGAAACAGTTTGGAAAAGAAGAATTACCAGATTTAAAAACAAGAAATTAGCTCAATTCCACTTTAAATTACTCCATAGGAAAATTCCAACGAAAGATTGTATAAATGGAGATTAAGAGAGTCTATGAATTGTGATAATTATCAGGTTTTTGATACAGAAAAACATATGTTCGTAAGCTGTAAAAATGTGAGAAATCTCTGGAGAGAAGTAAGGAACATAACAAATGTCGACACAAACACTGGCTTATTTAAAAAAAAAATTATTTGGAACAGACAACATATAAGCAAGGTGTATACTCTGGGTGCCTACTGTATTTATAAAGCTAAGATTTTAGACCTGCTACAAACAAAAAATAACATAGATGCCTTAACGTTGTTCAGAAATGAAATACACAGAAATGAACTTTAACTCATGCATCTTGTACTACTAAAAAAAATAATAATAATTGACTTTTATTGTGTTCTTTTTTGTTAAATAAGATTAAAATAAATAAATAAAAAAACGAAATTAATTGATCACGTCTATATAACGACGGAACACCTTTTATATACGAAAGGAGAAACTTAGTAATGTCGTGCTCTGAAAAAAAAAAATAAATCAATAAAAAAGCGCAACAATGATAGTCACATATGTCTATTCATGTTGTTACTCTTGGTTATTGGTTGTACAAATTTTCAAATATATGTTTTAGTTGTATAATGTAAATGATGAACGCAAGTCCGCAGGGACATTGTGCAAATATGTAAAATGAAACTATGAAAAACAATACTGAAATGAATAAAGGTGGTTAACCCACACGAAAGAGAGAGAGCGAGAGAGAGAGAGATAGAGAAACAATCCATAATTCATTTGTTGACTTTACTTTGGAAAGCATTCCAACACTCTTTTGTAAAAATTATGATTAAAAAGATTACTATCAACAATATTAAAGTTTCAAATTCATTAGTACAAAAAGCAAAAAAAAAAAAAATAAATAAATAAATAAAATAATAAACAAACGATTTTAAGACATGATGGTATAGAGTTATTTTAATCAGACAATAGAAACATTGTTCTAAATCAATCAAGATTAATTTATCAATCAAAAATCCCATCTCAGACATTTTCATCAAATGTAAATAGATGACATAGATTTTCATTGCATTTAAATAAAGTTTGATTGATTGAATCTGCTTTTGGAAAAGAAAATATCCCTACTCAAAAGAAGGAGTTGTAACGGTCCCTATCCTAAAGTACAACCATCTATTCAAATTAATGTTGCCTTTGACCTTATCATACAAAACAACTTAAAATTTCAAGCAATTTATATTATTGGAGACTGAGAAGATTCCCCATGGTGAACCTGTAAAGAACAATGTATAAAGTACAATAACTCCAAATCAGGATATATTACTTTAAAAGCCGGTGTCTCTCAAGGGAGAAAGCTTAGTCAATTACATCTCAAATCATGATAAATATTGCTGTTTATGCTTCAAAAGGTAACACATTTGTTCATATGCTGTGATCTCTGAAGCTTTCGATTGAAATCGTAGAACGGGAACGTAGAACGCAAAAGACTGACGCACGAATGTTTAATACAGTACAATCCTCTTTCTGGCCGAACGTAGATTCGGCCGACAACCGTTCCAGATTTAAAGATAGAACGTTCAACGCAAATCGGAACTCCCTAATGAAAACAGTACATACTCAACATGTGGTTATTGAACCCGGAGAAAGCAAATTGGGTGATCTTCATAATCTCCATGATTAGTGTAATAACAAATCCTTATTCCCGTATATGGCTGTGCTTAAACCAAATACCTAATGTTAGTCCTCAATAAGAACCGTTTCTGAAAACAAGGCTTTTATTGCTAACATGGAATTATTTTTTTTTCTAAACAAATAATGTGAATCTGATGTTCAGCTGAATATTCATCTAGGCTGTCCCTGATCTTTGTCGTCTTGTTTGATTTTGTATTGTCACCGTTTTCCCCCTTTTTTTTGGGGTTGATTAAACAAAAATTTAAATGAAAAAAATGAAAATAACTTTAACTAGGTCGAATGCAGATTAGAAACCTTTTTGATTAAAGGAAATTAGATTTCAACACTGATAATCAGAGTTAAGTGTGAGTGATGTGAGGCCTAGACCTCTATACACGAAAGTCCTGAGATAATTTCAGATATGAGTATAATGCATGAGGAGTGGACGTGTGTTTTTGAGTCTATAAATAGAAATCAGCCTAGGTTTTTTTACTCCTACTGTATTTTATATTTCTATGAATTCCTGACGCGAAAAGCTGGGAGTGGGTGAGAGTTTACTATTTTAAATTGCCTACATTAAGCTTAGTAATAGTAGTAACCCACTACTCTAATAGTAACCCACCTTAAAAAACACATCAAAGATTTGTAACCCAGGATTATTATTAGACGTTTTAAGGTAGGTATAGTACTTTTATATCTATATTATTTAAAAAAATGATTGACAGAAAAATAAACAAAATGTAACCATAAGCATGGGTATACATACGTACTCTCTTAATTGTTTATGACATTTACCTGTTTTGTGGATATTGTTATCGTAAACTCCCTTTCTATCACAAATAATGTTACCGAACACTTATTACAGTCAGCCTCTTAGTTTAAATTATTATTATTACCAAATACAGTAGAGCCCCTATTAACGGACACCATCGGGACCATAAAAAGTGTCCCCTTAATAGGAGTGTCCCCTGATTAGTGGTAACCTTATTCGGGGGACACTAACCAAAAACGTGAAATTATCCCCTTAATAGGGGTTTTTGGCATGTTTTCGTACTAGATTCTTTATAATCTTATTTTAATTGACCTAAGAATGAGTTACAGTTTAACTATACCTAATTTATAACAATAATTATTTGCAATGCAAAAAATGATTTATTTAAGATATGAAATTAACAGATATGTAATCAAAACTACAAAATTTATGTTATATGTTCCCGATATTTTTTTTATTCCAGTGCAATGTTAATGACCAAATATTCTTTATAAAAATATTGAGCTTTCTATTCGATGCACAAGATAGAATGCTATTAATACATGTCACCAACTTAGAAATCAGGGTGCAGGCTTTCCGGATAGATTAGAATGCTTTATCAAAATACACAAAACAAGAAATCTCCATGGTTAATGGTCAATATTGACAATATTTTATTCATCCAATGCCCATTCTAAGGATGGAAAACATTCTGGTTTGATGTTAAGTTTATTGCTCAAAAGGTGTAAAAATATAAATTTGAATGATTTTTTAAATTATTTTATTTGACCATTTTTCACACTCAAAAATTGTCCCCGTCCCCTTCATATGGGTGTCCTCTTAATAGGGGTGCCCCAAAGGAGGGGTTCTAATGTATATTCCAAAATTATCAGTAATTAATTTTATTGCAATGTTTATATTCTTACTACAGAAACCAAATAGCATCGTCTATGTGGCTAGACGATTTGAGATGTATTGAAGGCTTTCATCGATTTTCTCAATTAATCGAAATCAATCTGCGAAACCAAATGTGCTCACACACCAATTTCTAATGTACAAAGTATAGTTCTAATGTAGTGTGAAAGCAGCACTATAACAGAGTAGAGACATTGGTGTGTCCAGGAGTCTTGAAATGATTGGGGTGGGGGGAATGATTAGGTGAGGGGGCGCTAACTTGCAAGATAAAGTGATATGAGGGTTGACTTTTTTTGGGTGGGGGTAGACTGGTGAAGTGGGGGAAACTGGAGGGGGAACAAGTGGTTTTTTTGGGGGAGGCGTGCTTCCCCCAAGCACCCCCTACGCCACTGAGAAGAGACTGCTCTGTAACAAAACCAAGTGAAAAACATATATACCGGTAACAATATAATCATCCGTAAATCGAATATTAATATATGAATTTTTTATACAATAGAAGTGACGTCAATATATCCTGTCACATGTCAATTATAACTTCTATTCGCATTCATGTTTGTTTTCTGGAAATTTTAGTATATTCACGTGTTTACTTATGTAAATTAATAAACACATTTTTAATGTAGTGTGAAAGCAGCACGTATGCACTAGTTTCATACACATAATTACCGTAGCTACCGTATATATCATATCATGGAAGTCAATCAGTATAATGCAACCGATCTCAATCACAGTGAAATACTGTAACTTCATAAGAAACCAGTATCCTTGCTTTTTGCAGGTTAACCTCGATGCTACGGTTCATTTCAGCCTCTGTCGTTGTGTGGAATGAACATTACTACGGACCACGCCTATACGCAATTCAGAACAATGACGCTGCGAGAAATTGGTTATTTTCCTACCTTTACCTTTACGCCTCCTTCCTAAAATACTGTGTAAGTAATAATAATTGGCCAATTCTAAGCAAATATTGATTTCGGAAGTATATTTTTTTTCTAAATTAAAAAAGTATCGCACATGACTAGAATGTTAAGCCTTACAACAAGGTTTCCCACATTTTGTTCCCTCATTATAGCTCACCATATGAGTCAGTAATCAATTACATTAACTATTCTAATATAAAAAGAAACAATTAAATTCCATTATCGCCTACAACACCAAAATAATATCTCTCACGTTTCCAGATTTATGTTTATCAATCAAGTGATACCATAAATTTATGCAATAGGCCTATACCTATTGTAACTCTTTAATTGTATTCTTTTCTCTTTATTGTTATATTATGTTTTCTATTATTATTATTATTATTATCATCATCATCATCATCATCATCATCATCATCATTATCATCATCATCATCGACAACAAAAACATCGTTGCCATAACCATTATTATCAATTTCTTTTTTTTATTTTTCTTTATCATCATCATCATCATTATCTTCATACAACTCTACAACTACTTCATGTAAAACGTACATTTAAAAAAAGATAATGTACGTTAAAATAATTACTAACGAGTTAATTATTACTCATTAAAGTATATGCTATACTCTGTTTCAATGCAAACTACTTTGACATTTTAATTGAAGTACCATCACGACAGGCCCTAATTAATGCAAGCATGAGATCGTTTAAATATCAGAAGATTTAATTAGCTGCCGCTTTACATTTTAATTGACGGAGCCAACATTACCTCAATTACTTCACACCGTCTCCTATTTTGCAAAGAGTGTATGACTAGTTGGAGAGCGTCAACTCAAACACTGACGCAATAGCAGTTAATGATCAGGGCCTTATTACCGGGTGGAAGTCGCGACACACGCAGCTTCAGGGGCTCCGCTTTTCTCAATTATACGCGCTACTAATGGAGAAGGTGTAAATTAATAATCATCCATGTCAAAATTATAGATTGATATCAGTTTAAAAGCTAGATGTGTATTTTGCTGATTAACAATACTTTTTTTTAACTTCAAGGCCGAATTGAGTGATTTACTGTTATGATTCATTGGGTTAGATCAAAAAATCGGAAGTCAGGTAAGAGCGTATGGATAACCTATATTGATGATGATGTTAGTAACGGAGCTTGGCCGTAATAATGTTAAAATGGAGGAACAACGGGGCCTAGGGTGATATTTTACAGGATATTGACATGTAAGTTGGGCAGAAACTTGTGTTTGTCCTTGAACTGTTCTATTTTCTCTATGCTTTTTTTTATGCTTACAATTAAACAACTTAATGTTGTTATTGTTATTGTTATTATTATTATTATTATTATTATTATTATTATTATTATTATTATTGTTATCATTATTTTCGCTATAAATATATACAATTGGTTAAAACGTAATAATCATTATAATCAGTTGTTGTTCTTGTATTGGAGACTAAGGGTATTAAAACCGCCCTTTTTTACGTACTGGTGCCTAAGGATAGCCCCAATCTCAGACCAGGCCTCACGATCGACAGGCATTTGTTTTATCCTGTTTATTTCTGACCTCCAACTAAGTGATTGCCCTCATATTTTCTTTTATAATTTCTTTAATAAATAGTTCATAGTTCATAGTTCATTTTAATTCGGTTGACGTACACTTGCTCAAATGATCTAGTAAGAAAAGGAAAACATGTACGAAATATATACAACATAAAAAATAATTTTAAATATGGAACAAACGAATTTGAGAAACGTTTTGTTCTGCATCGAGCAGCCCTAAGCCGTCTACTAGAGCTTAACAATTGATAATTATTATGAAGTGGATAATCTGGTGGTAAATGGTAATATTACTAATAGTAGTAATAATAATAATATTAGTAATAATTTAGTAATATTTATGATCATAAAATAATAATACGTTTATACTTATATAATCGGATTATTACATATAATAATAATAATAATAATAATAATAATAATAATAATAATAATAATAATAATACGTTTATAGCGATATAATAAGGCCTCGCCCAAAAGACTTATTAAATAATAATAATAATAAATAATAATGATAATAGTAATAATAATAATGATAATTTATAATAATAATAAAAACAACAACCACAATAATAAAAAAAAAACAATAACTATAATACTTATAACAATTTATAACGATTAATAATTTCACTCTAAAAAACTGACACACGTTCGTAAAACTTGTTTATCTTTCAATAAAAATAATATAGGCCTTGATTAACGATTGAATGTAAATTAAACACAAATAATTAAACTGTACATAAAAAATGTACATCAATCGATTAAAAGAATATAGGCCTACGGTACGCTTGTTGATGTGCACATTTTTGTTTCCATGCCAACCTGAAATATTATTTTCAAAATTCATAAAGGTATCGAAGACATCGAAGATAAAACATTAAAGTTATATTATAGTTTCTTTCTGATGATAGCTATCATAAGAGGTTACATCATTAAAAATTGATGCAACTCACGTTTGTAATTATGTCAAGGTAGACATCAACAAAAGGAAGCAATCAATCACATTTGTATAAATGACAGGTGGTATACATTATATAATATTTTTTTAGTAATTGCATCCGCGAGCTTTTTCACATTAAAGCAAAACAAAAGAAATAAACCATTTTGATCTACGTGTAACCTTATTTCAAATATTATACTAGTTACAAAACGTCTTGTTTGTCTTCAGAGCATTTGGTGACTTAATTTGATTTGAGTACAGCATACATCTATAGATCATTAGTATTAACATTAGACCATGGTGTTTTCAAAAATAATTAAAAGTCCATGATTAGGCGATGTAATCTGGCAGCGTGCCACTGCGCATGAGCAGCACCAGGGCACGGTTGGTCTTTATAAGACCTTATATATATTGAGCGGTTAAATTATTTTAGTCCATAAGCTGATTTCAAGACGCACATACGCAAGAAGCTACTCATCTGGTCAGGTATGTTAGTAAGTTACTTTACATGTATAATAAAACAGATCTTGACCTAAATCATCACAGTTTTATGTATTGATTGTAGTGTATAT
>NW_022738677.1:104052-108367 GCF_011630105.1 Anneissia japonica
GTAATAAACCTTGAATCTAGATAAACAAAAATAGATATAATTGTACTGTATATTAAACAATCAATGGACAACAACAATTGATTGGCAACAGTTTTAGCTCTCTGTTAATTAGTCATGTTTAATTATGTGGCTTACTATTTGTGTAAATGGAGTGAAATAAATACACTATAAAATCAACGTTGAGGATTTAAAGGCAAACCTCCACGCAATGTTGTCCCGTCGTTGGTGACACGTTTAAAAAGGTAAACGTGTTTAGATACATCTTAATTTGCTTAGGATCTTGACGTATTCAGAATTAAATGTGGTTAGGTATTTGACATCATGATGTCAAATATCTAAGCACAAATGCTAAACACGTCAGAAACCTAAACACATTAGGCCGGGCCTAAACACGTTTAGCTTTTTAAAACGTGCCACCAAAGAAGGACAACATTGATTAGAGCTTTGCGTTAAATCATTCACGCTGTTTTTACAGTGTAGCTTGGTGGTTAAAAATGCTTGCTTTCCAATCCCAGAATGCTCATGGTATTTCTGCGATTTTGGACGAGGCCATGGCAAGGTTCCAGTGACGTATCTAGGAGTCTTGAAAGGGGGAGCTGATGGGTGGGGGCACTGATATGTGGGGACAGAGGTCACGTGGGAGGCGCGATGCATGTGAGGGGCGCTAGCTCGCAAAATAAGGTGATTTTTAACTAAGGTACTCAAGCGTGATTTTATCTTTTTTTTGGGGGGGGGGGGGGGTAGAGGGCGTGCGCAAATATTTAAAACACCAGTGCACCATCAACAGCTGTGAGGATTTTTTGTTTGGACATACCATTTTTTTTTCTTTTTTTGGTAAAGGTCCGCAATGCTAGAATTAGTTGTTTCTATGGTGTGAGGGGTTAAATTGAATAGCTTAAGAATGTGCAGTATTGTATAATTCAGAAGCTGTAAATTACTAGTTTTACTATTTATAACTTTGGTAATAAGTCGAATCCAGTAAATGACCCATCGTTTTAAAGCCTATAATGTGGAAAATATGAATGTAGTCAAAGGTCAAATTTCTTGTTTTGGTCCTGGTTTTGGCATAGCCCCATATTTCTTCCTTAGATTCTGTATTCAAAAAAAGCTTCCGTATATCGAATTCAAAATCAACAATTCCAGTGCGATGTAGAGTAACAATGACTAAATAAAATACCGTTAACTAATTTTAAACTTGCTACTAATACACTACAGAACCGTCGAATTCTCTCTGGGGCATTTATTTTATTGAGCTCGTAATCGCGAGTTCTTGTCAGACCAATCATAAAAAGATATAAAAACATTCGAATTATTCTACCTGAACATCAGAACCGTGGGTCCCTGCCTGAATTCCTAAAGATCTAAAGACCGAGCTGAGCGTTTGGCCAACTGGTATGTTTCCTGCCTCTTGCACGTCAGGGCCCGGGTTCGAGACCCGGCTCTACATCCGAGTATTGAATTCGGGTCTTTTATAAAAGCTCAGCTCCTCGAATAATCCTTTCTGGAGATTTAGGCGGGTTAGTTGTAGTGGAGCTAAACTGCGGCTTTCGTGGGTCCACAGGTACCCAGCCCATTTAATTTCCATGGAGTATTACATTTGAGGACAAATGAAGACGATTGTTATTATTATTATTATTGTTATTTATTTATTATTTATTATTATTATTGATCGCTTTGTTCTCTGGAAGTAATAATATAAGACTAAATAAAGAAACTCGCATATCAACCGAAACCGTTAATTTGTACCCGGCTCTGAACTTGGACCCTTTCCAGCTTGAACGCAATTTAATTAAGTCTGCATTAATGCTTCCAAATTCACACAATCCATGTCACCCCAAACTTTGTATCGCCCACATCATTATGAAAATATTTAATATTTTATCTAGGCGTTAGGAAAACAGTTTTCGCGGTAGAGCCTCTGTAAAAATAAACTAATTCTAATATTGCGCCCCACCATTTCACAAAAAGCTAGATCGTCCCGTTGTTCTCAGTATGCCTTTATGACTTGGTAGATCTGTCAATGGAAATATGTCTATGTTCGGTCTGCCACCAATAAACACAGAATTTACTAAATGATTAAACCTGCTCAATCGATGAACACCTACCAGAAACAAATTAAACAAAAAAAACAAACAAAAAACAATTACTGTAAATTGATAGTAGGCTACATCTCTTAGCCTTAGGCCGTATCAGCATTCTGTTATTCGAAAAACTCTAACGAGTTAGAGATGCAACATTCTATACCCTGTATAAATAATTCATGACACGTGGTTTTGCATAATTTTATACTTCACGATAACTGACTCGAGTAAATATAACCACAGACCCTATATACTGTCTGTGATATAACATTCATTGCATAGGCTATACTGTATTAATGTACATGTTTGTTGCAGCTAATTTAATCATAGACGAAAGCATCCTTATGGCATTGATAAGAAATGTTGAACAATTCATTTTCTATCATTTCTCTCTCAATATATATAAAAAAACTCTAATCACATTATTAGTATTAGTATTTGATAACATAGCTTGATCGTCTGCATATCTGACAATGAGTGAATTGTTTAACCTCGAACTGCGATTCGTTCATTATTTTAAGACACGCCTGGTAGCGTACTGGCTTCTCGTCCAGATATAGCATTTTTAACCATGTGATTTTCTCGTCCCAGTAGCAGGTAGGAATTATGCAACGTGTAGTGAATAATTCACTTTTTGATTCTTTTTTTCTGTTTTTTGATTCCCCCTCCCCTGACTTTTTCGTCCTCTTTGATGTGTACCCGTTGATCGTGTGGACCTCGTTGGAAACAAGTGATTTTGCTTTAACTTTATTTCCTACCCTGGCTTCCTCTGTCTCCGTCCTGTTTTCGTGTCCTCCGGGTATTTGTTTTTAGCTATATTAGCGTTGTTACTACTTTTGTAAATTTGTAGAATTTTTAGGATTAAATTTTTGTTAAACGCACAGCCATAATGTCGGCGTTGGTACGAACGGCACCCTCGCGTCTATGGTACTGGTGGTGGAACAAGTCTCGGATAATTAAGGACTATAAACCGTAGGCTCAGCGTACATATTTGGGCTCATGTTCTTTTTTTAAAGAACCCAATACATCTTTCGAGACGAGTAGGGAGTTACCCCAGTGTGCTGGTCCATACAACCCCTGTTATTGACAGACGAGAGCAGGTAGTCCAGGTAGCTCAGGCACGAATCAAGCCCGTAGCCAGGGGGGGGGGGGGGTTCGTTTGGTTCGAACGAACCCCCCTTTTCATGAAGTGCCCTTTCAACAAAGGCTGGCTAGCCTACACTTTAGGCCTACAGCCTATCATCATTAAAAGTCCTATTTTAATACCCGATTGTTAGGCCTACCTAGTAACATAAAATATTCAGGCCAGGGACGTAGCCAGGATTTTGAAAGGGGGGAGCCGTTATGCAAATTACGTATGACCCCGGCGGGGTCAAGGGGGCGAATCCCCCTGTGAAGTAGCGCACTCTGAACGTTCTTAGGACTGTTTGAGAGGATACAGTGAAAATTGCAATAGACGCATTATAAATAATCCAGATCCAGGAATTCGAAAGAGAGGTGAACCAGGGAGGGACTTTCACAGACCGAGGAACCACCCACCTCAGCCGACTCGATGGAGTTTAATGTCATACCCAGGGAAGGTTACAGATCTGTTTTGAAAGGTGGAGGGGGAGGGCATTTTGTAAGTCGACACCCACCCCAGCCCCACAATGGTTGGAGCTGAGGTGAGAAAATTTGAGGAAATAGTACCTCTAGATGGCCAGAAATGACACTTTTAGTAAAATTCATCATCGTCACATCACCATTAGTCACAATGATGCGCCAAAAGAAATTCTCATGATCTTTTATCAGGGATTTTTGACAACCATAGAGATCTTATTAATGTGTGTGTATACACCATAGAAAACAAAGCTTAAAAACATCGTCTTTGAGTATGTACTTTACATAGGCCTACTTCAAAAACGTGATTTCACAACCACCTCAGCCCCACCATGGCTGGGACTGAGGTGAGAAAATTTGAGGAAACAGTACCTCTCGAAATGGCCGGAAATGACACTTTTATATAGTAAAATTAATCATCATCACATTACCATTATAGTCAAAATGAAACGCCAACAAATTTCTCGATCTTTTATCAGGGATCTACTTAATATAGGACAGCCTAGGCCTCATTATAGCTTACTAAGCTTTAACTATATATACTATATTATGATCAACAAATCACAACTTTTTTTCGCATTTAGCACAATTTTCTTCACTTTTTATTGTTATTAATATTAATATCAATTATTACT
>NW_022738677.1:108876-131970 GCF_011630105.1 Anneissia japonica
TATAATACGCTACAACCAACCATACAAATTTGTCTCGGTTCTTTTTGTTATTGATTGTCTTAAGTGAGTATAGTAGGCTATGATACAACTTCCAAAGTGCTATCTTTTCCCAACTCAAAAAATTACGTCTTTAAAATATACATTATTTTTTAAATGTATCCATGGCCTTTAAAATCAATTAAATAACAATTGTAAATGCTTAGAATGCTGGACCCCCACCGGGGTTTTGGCCCTGGACCCCTCAGAGGCCCTTGGCGGCCCCCTGGCCCCAGCCAATGGTGCTCGCAAGTGCCCTTTCAGTATCAACAAGTATCCCCCTACCAAAATCCTGGCTACGGGCTTGCGAAGAGACACCTCTGGAGAAGCAAGTTATTGTACGAGCTAGTTTCATTTCATTTTCATTTCATTTATTTATTAGACACAAAGGTCCTGGGACTTCTAAAGAAGCAATAGCCTCTGTGACTCAATGAGTCAGAAGTCCCAGCAAAACACCAAAAACATCAAAAATATTTACAGTATATTAAGTTAAAATTTGTAAAAAGTAATAAAAAAATATAAAAATTATATCTACATCTGAATGCTAAAAAGATACGATTTGAACCTCTTTAAAAGTTCACTTTAAGTGCTTTCAGACTTTGATATAAAAGCTATATAAATCTACTACTTCTTGAGTCAAACCGGTTTGGATGTCCTGTACGGTCATACTCCTTATTCGAATAAACGCCCCACTTTGAATAACCGCCCCTCGCAATCCTCATTTGGAATAAACTCCTCCCGCCCAAAGGGCGTTTATTTTTTTTTTCTTGAATAAATGCGCGCCACCCACCCGCACACCCCCCTATAAATGACAATTATACAAATCTAATGGAAGCAACATTATTCTAAACACATTCTATTAATGTGCTACCCAGTAGAATTGCATTTTTCTAACCTGGTTGGGATCAATAATTCTTAATGATCACGCAATAACACACACAAACTAATTATGTGTTGTTCCACATTAACAGAGTGAAATTAGGGCACGTTTATTTGAGCATGTGTATCCATTTTACACCACAGAGATATACGCCTTCCTTTGCGAGAGCAGCTTAGCTCAGTCGGCTAATCTGGTGGTAGTCAGTGTGTGTGCGCTGAACCGTGGAGATCTCTAGGTCCCCGGTTCAATTCCCATCGCTGCCTCTCCTTGTGTTTCAGCTAGAGGGCTGAAATACAAGTTACAATAGCGCACCGTCTTTCGGATGAGACGTTTAAGCCGATGGCCCATGTGTACGTTAAAGAACGCAATACACTCTTCGGAAAAGCGTAGGGGATTATCTCCCGGTGTACTGCCCAATCACCACCACAAGAATCCCACTGGAAATATGTCTTCTTTCGTGGGCTATCCTTAGTGTTTACACAGAATAAATTCAATCAATCAATCAATCTATCTATCTATCAATCTAATGAACATCTTCTCAACAATAAACGCCCCGGGGGCGTTTATTTACGGTAATTAAAAAGTGAAAGTAAAATCATATGAATTTAAATTATTTCGTATACTGTTATTTCATTCAATCTTCGGAAGTTTCTTATATAACTTGCTCGTTTGATTTCAATACTCGAATGTTAGAGAAATAACATGCTATTTCCCTCCCTTCCTAATGGGAGAGTAATTGTATCACAATAATAAATCGATATTATGTGTAGATCGAGTCGAGGGCTGATAGTGAGATTTATATCATATTTTTAGCTCCGATGAGGAGCTCAGAAACACTCGGCTGATCGATTAATAGATCTTTTTTGTTAATAAATCTTTTTTGTATGGGCGGCCGTTAGGGTCAATATCCTCCACTGCTCGATTTCCGATGAGGAGCTAGCCTGTAGTTTGAGATGATCAACATCAATGTCAGTATCAGTGGCAATATCAGTATATCAGTATATCGGTATCAATATCAGTATATCAGTATCAATATCAGTGAATATCAGTATATCAGTAGGCCTATCAATATCAGTGAATATCAATATATCAGTAGGCCTATCAATATCAGTGAATATCAATATATCAGTAGGCCTATCAATATCAGTGAATATCAGTATATCAGTATCAATATCATTCAAATCTGAAATACGATAATGAAAATATTATAGTCAATGAATAACATTCCAATATTTCAGTCAAACTGTATTTATAACCTTTCATAACATTATAATCACATTATCACTTAATATTTGTTCATAGTATAGTTATAAACTCACTGTTCGTCAGGCAAATCTCTATACTGTAGGTTGTACACTTTCGACCAATCAATCATAAATACACTCATTAACTGCAACAAAATTATATATTATATCAATCAATCTATAATATATCAACCCTTTGATCACTAACTCAATAAAGCATTACATAAACAACTGTAATTCACTAAATATCGTTAACAAGCTCCAATGTATCCTTCAACAAGTCTTATTCAAGACTACGGAGACAACTAATGAATATTCATGAGCTGCCGACTCAAACAGCGAGGGAGTTATGCAGACAATGTGTTGGGCGTTCTAACAGGCATCGTATCACATATGACTTTATCTCTGTACTATGATATGACATTTGCATCTCCAATATGGAATAAACAACAATTAGGTTACTAAACTCTGCTAATAACATTAGAACATGCCTTTCTTTGATTAACAAAATCTTTAACAACAACTAGGCCTAGGCCTTCTATTATTATTATTATCTCCACCATTTCTACGTGCGAGGATGTGACTGTTATTACAGAACAACGCTACAGAAATGATTTCGAAATGATTCTACGTACTTACATAAATCACACAGGTTAGCATTTAACATTAAACTACTTAACTTTTTGTTTTTGGCATTGTTTTATTCATAGCTTTGAACAAGCAAAAATGGAAACCTACAAAAGCATCTTGAAGATAGAGTTTATAAACACGGTGGACCTGGTTTCACTTTGGGGGAGGGGTGTCAAATTTTCGTTTATAAAAACTCCAAAAAGAAAAGGGGCTCCTCCCCTGGGAAAATGTTGATTCCTAGATGGCGGAAAATGAGCTTTCCAGACTTCTGAGGTGTCTTTTTAATGACTAAGTTCTTCAAAATTCAAAGTTTTTCCCCTCTTGAAAACGGTCAGTTAAACCAAACTTTCTCACTTTTATTACAGTAAATAGGCCTATTTATGTATGTATATGTACATAAAAAAATTGAGTCCATACGTATTCTTCTTTTCATGAACCGATAAACCCCAAAGAGGAAGGCGGGTCCAGGGGTCGTCCCCGGGAAAATTTTGAAAATTTCGATCCCTAGATGGCAGAAAAATAGCTTTCCCGACTTCTGAGCTGTCTTTTAATGACTCAAAATTTTTGAAATTTTAAGGTTTTCGCCTCTTGAAAATAGTCAGGTAAACTTTCTCATTCTTATTACAGTAAATACTAATAGGCCTACTATGTGTGTATATGAAGTACATCGCGGCCATATTATTCTTTTTCCATGAATCAATGAATCACAAAGCAGGGCCGTACTAGCCACCGGTACCGTTGGTAAGTGATTAGGAAAAAGGGGTTAAATTTCACCTGTATGTTTAGACTCAACCTACTCTCTCTTTGACAAAACTCAGGAACCGTTAATGATAGTTTACATTATTTTCTTCTCTTTAGTGTAACATTTATAGTGACTGATTAAGAAACTAGGATGCATTTTTCTTCAGTTGAAATTTAGTATATTTATTCCTGATAGTTCTAGTATGCAACATTATTTTCTATAAAAATGAATGATTAAGAAACTAGGATGCATTTTTCTTCAGTTGAAATTTAATATATTTATTCCTGATAGTTCTAGTATGCAACGTTATTTTCTATAAACATAAATCTACTGTAAATGTACCTTTTTTGAAGCTCTTCTGTTAAATAACAGACTTTGAGTTGTGCGAAGCACAACTCAAAGTCAAAAGTGGAACGTGAAATTTTGGATATAGTTTTGTAGTCAGATTTTCGAGAAAAATTTCAGCTACCCGTATTTCTCGACATGATGTGCCATCCTTCCCAGGTTTTCATGTAACATATTGTTGGCTAGCCAACTTATGCTACCCGCCTTCCCCCCCCCCCCCCTCCGCCCACAGGCTACAGTACAGACGTATGCTAGGCAACAAGAACGTGATATTGAACCTTCCTTCCCAGTGTTTATATAACAATTGCATATTGTTAGCTAACCAGCTGCGTGTATTCCTTTGTAAAAATGAGTACCGCGGCGTACTCATTTTTACAAAGCATTTGCATCCCCTCTTGAAAAGAGGGAACTTCGTAATAGTTGTCACCATATCTTCGCTAATTAATCACCGTAATTTAGCTTACACTTATGCATGGAGGGAGCACTTAAAATGTACAATAATCATTTTACTACACGACAAACCCCGAAATTTATTCACGCATTACATAAATAGATTCATTTTGCTGTACTCCAACATCACAACATCATTGGCGCATGGTAACAACCAACTGACTGCAGACCATTTCCGGTCACTCATTATACTCTCCATAAGGCAGCACCCCTAGTTCCGTCACCTGTGGATCTCTAAATTTACTGTAATATAATTTTTGGTCCGGACGATGTCCACTTGAAATGGGTTCTATTGCGTCTTCTAAATTACTCTATTGGTTTGTAGAATCTATCTAAGTGTAAATACAAGATCACAGTTAATTATTGTAATTGTGATCATCTCGTATCATTCACTGTGCTCTCGATTATAAGCGATCTGCCTTCAGGCAAGTTCCTGTCACAACGCGTTGTTTTAAAATATCGGACGCAATTCATTATCCATTTCCGGTCACTCATTATACTCTCCATAAGGCAGCACCCCTATAGTTCCGTCACCTCTGGATCTCTAGATTTACTGTAATATAATTTCTGGTCCAGACGATGTCCATTTGAAATGGGTTCTACTGTGTCTTCTAATTTACTCTATTGGTTTGTAGAATCTATTGAAGTGTAAATACAAGATCACAGTTAATTATTGTAATTGTGATCATCTCGTATCATTCACTGTGCTCTCGATTATAAGCGATCTCCCTTCAGGCAAGTTTCTGTCACAACGCGTTGTTTAAAATATAGGACGCAATTCATTATGGAACTCTACAATGACGAAATTTATAAATAAATTCGGAAAATTATAGAAATATGATCCTCTGACAAAAATAAGTCCTGAAAAATAATACAGGTCCTTCTCCAACTAAAGATCACTTTTAGGGTTGGGGTTTTCATGAAGTTTTTTTTTTAATTTTAACGAAAATTTGGTACAACCTAGAAGGGCAGATAGCCACATAGACGTCATGAGATTGACTAATAATAGCCTCCCCCTTTATAAACTAATCTTAAGGCATAATCAACATAAATAATTACAGCAAAATGCAAACAAGGCAGCAAAAGATTTAACTTTTAAAGTACTCAATTAAATTTTGTTGAAATGTAAATATGTTTTCCACCTTCTTTCTTTCTTTTTTTCTTTTATTGTTTATCCTGGGGACTGCTCAGGGATAAAAACCCATGACCTCCGCAGATTCCAGCAAAGAAAATAACAAACTGAGAAACACACAAAAAAAAAAACACTGAAAAACACAAATAGCTGTACTACTTTTTTTTTTTTTAGGAAAAAAAAATTTTAAATACCGTATTTAAAAACATTGTTCTTTAAAGAAAGCTAGATCTGTTCTGGCTTGACACCAAATTTAAAGACACCAGTGTTAGTTTCACGTTTTAGTGAAACATCAAGAGAATTCCACAACTTTACCGCAGAGCATCTGACCATTTTTACCCACTTCCACGTCATATTTATATATATAGAGGTTGTTGATACTCCTGACACCATCTCGGGATACAACATCGCTCCTTTTAGTTATAAGATCTTGGTCTGGTGCAGGAGCATGACCATGAAAGCATCTGTGGGTAAATATTAGAAGAAAGAGAGACCAGCAAGATTTAAGATTCAGCCAGTTCATGCCTCTAATAGCATCGGTAATAGAAGCTCTGTGGTCAAGATTGTTAATGAATCTAATTCCCCTGTTAAACACCATGTGAACTGAATGAGGATGACGAGCGATACGTTCTGGACTAGACTATAACTGCGATATTATTCAGGATAATATGGTCTAACCGATCCATTGAACAACATGATTTTAAGTTCCCTAGGGATATATGGCCCAATATGATCTAATAATCTCAGGGCACTACGTGCCTTGGATACAATATGGACAGTATGGTTTTCAAAGGTCAATTTGCTGTCCAGGACCACACCAACGAGACTAAGACTAAGATGGTTAGAAGTAGCCAAGATTTTTGGTAAGGGTCTGGACAACATCGGCGGGAGATCTACCTGTAATGTAAATGGTGGTGTCAACTGCAAATTGAAGCAGAGAACAGGATTTGAGAATGGTAGGTTTGTCATATAAGTAAATTGAAAATAAAATAGGTCCAATGAGTGACCCTTGTGGAACGTGTCTTTTGACTGGCCGCCAATCAGAATATACATTGCCTATTCTAACACACTGAGTTCTATTGGAGAGGTAGCTCGTTAACCAAAGTATGGATTGACCACCAAATCCAACAGACTTTAACTTGTGTATAAGGAGGGCATGATTTATAGTGTCGAAGGCACGAGAGTAGTCAATCATTACAGATCCCATAATCTTATTTTCTTCAATAGCTAATCTAGCATTGTCCACAAATTTAGTCAAAATGTTTTCGACTCCATGCCCTTTACGAAACCCAATTGGCCTGGTGGGAGAACTTTATGATCATTGAGAAAAGTTAAAGTTTGTTCATACACTTCTCTCTCCATAACTTTAGCTATTACAGGGACAAGGGAAATAGGACGGAAATCACACGGATCCCTACTTTTACCCCGCTTGTGCACGGGAATGAGTACAGAGGCCTTCTAATCAATAGGAGTTACACCTTTTTGGAAACAAAAAATTTGGTAATATGAGGGGCAACCATAGGGGCTGCCAAGCAAATAACGGAGGGATAAAATGATGATTTAAAGGACTGAACAGAATCAGAATGATTCATGCACGTTTTGGAGGATATAACAGCTTTGGTGTCTATTACTTTAATAATAATATAAATAAAGACATTTGCTAATATGGTCTAATACGGTCAATTGGAGGCACTAGACTACAACAATTCCCTTAAACCGAGTCAATAAAATGACTAAATAGCGAAAAAGATAACATTAGGGGATGTTTGGTACAGAATTATTCCTCCTCCTCACTTATATCTTGAAAGGCATAATTCTCCGATGTTTAATTTCTGCTGACTCTAGCAGCATAATTGCTAATTTAAAATCTGCAATTAACTATGAAATGTTAGAGTATTGAATTGCTCATTTTTATCTAATCATAGAAGACAAATTCTAGTTGTGAAGTTATGTCCACTTTGTATGTAAAACACTGGGATTTCCCCGAAAATGGCTGTAATATGATGACATTTGCATACGAAAATGTGAAATTTACCACTCATCACAAGGATATTTCCAGAAAAATCAGTACATGTAAACTTAATTTATTTTTCCCGTTAAATATTTTAATCTCGCTTTATAATACTTTAGCTCTTCCTTATCTTCAGTATTGTAATTTAATTTGGGCGTCCGACTACCGTAAAATCTGGAAAAGCTACATTGCTACGTGCTGCCAGAATAATTACTTATTCTCATTACAGAGAAACGTCTGATTTAAGATTTAAATACTCAATATGTACGATCTTCATAAAATGAAAATAGCAGATTGTATGTATAAATTTATTCATAAGAAACTTCCATTATCAATGCTTGTTATGTTGAATTATTATGAGAATAGTAAGGCCAACTGTTTCAACTTAAGAAAACTATAGTCAAATGTTTACTGCTGCAGGTCGAATTTTGTGGAATGATGATGATGATGATGATGATTATAATAATAATAATAATAATAATAATAATAATAATAATAATTATTATTATTATTATTATTATTATTATTATTATCACCATCAAGGATCCCTATGAAACAAGGCTCGCCTTCTAATTGTAATTCAATTGATTTTTCCCTTTTTAATACAATTGTTTGAACGAATGTTACGTACCATTGTTAAATATAGTGAAGTTGAAGGACATCATCATGTTCATATATTATGGACAAATCATAATTTTCAGTTAAAAAAAACTTAATATTGTTGAAAATGTAATGACACAGAACAATTCCTTCGGCGATATGCTATTTATGTTCTGCTGCAGGTCGAAGGTTGTGGAATGATGATGATGATTATAATAATAATAATAATAATAATAATAATAATAATAATAATAATAATAATAATTATTATTATTATTATTATCACCATCAAGGATCCCTATGAAACAAAGCTCGCCTTCTAATTGTAATTCAATTGATTTTTCCCTTTTTAATACAATTGTTTGAACGAATGTTACGTACCATTGTTAAATATAGTGAAGGACATCATCATGTTCATATATTATGGACAAATCGTAATGTTCAGTTAAAAAAAACTTAATATTGTTGAAAATGTAATGACACAGAACAATTCCTTCGGCGATATGCTATTTATGTTCAGTTTTAATCTCTGTTATTGACTCCCAGAAAATATTTCTCATGTCATGAATTTAACAATGTTGCTCTCAGTTTGATCTTCTTTACGTAATTAATATATTGCTGCAATGATTGTGAGGCGTTACAACTCTCACAGGTTGGAATCTCGTCAGAGGCATTTTATTACACAGTTTATTTATTTATAGGACAACATTCATTTAGAGCTGCTACACGATGTATTACCATGTCCTTTGTTCGAACACTGTACTTACCTTTCTTTGATGATTTATATATAATTTAACAGTGTTAACTGCTATCTTGATTTATATATATATATATAATATATATATATATATAATAATAATAATAATTACCGGGTAATATGCAAGGTATTATTAAAGATTGCCTTGCGAGGCATCAATTAGATTTCTAGGCTGTGGATTAGTATTTGCTGTAACAGTTTAGTTGAAACTACAAAATTAGCTTAGATATAGGCCTGGACAATTTTTGGAACGTAATGTTAGTACAGTGAACTTTCTAGGACACTTTTCAAATGTGAAAATGACAAGCCTTACTTTTTGTTGGCAAAGTGAAATATTATAGATTTCTTTAAAATGTAGAAGCGTTGACGCATCGATTGTGGATTCCCAACATTGATGTCAGGGGCTCGAAACTCTCGCTGTGCAAGTCGCTTCTGTCTTAGGGCAAGGCACTTTATCTACGTTTGCCTATCTCTCTACCCAGGAGTATAAATGGGTACCTGGTTGTTGTGGCATTGAATGTACTAGTTTCCTGCGCTAAATAAGTAGCACACGACTAGGTATAGGAGCAGAAAACATCATCATCATCATCATCATCATCATCATCATCATCATCATCATCATCATCATCATCATTATTATTATTATTATTATTATTATTATTGTTATTGATATTGTTATTTTTATTGTTATTTTTATTGTTACTGTTACTGTTGCTGTTGCTGTTGCTGTTGTTGTTGTTGTTGTCGTTATTAAATTAATTGAGAGCAGAATCTTACTTCAAACTTTTTATAGTTTCATTTTCTATTTAGTGTTCAAAATCTGTAAACAAATAAGGATCAGGAGGTGACTTGCTAACTATTACTAGCCCAATTAACGTTGCTTAGACACCGTAATGGTTTTCTGTTTAAATGTCTTAACCTTTGAGTTACTGTCCGTGATATGAGCAAAGAATACGTGCATCTCACAATATTTTATTGTTGTACCATTAAGAACTTCTTGGGGTGCTAAGACCCCTCTCGCCAACCAATAACAAAGTGCTTCCTACGGGCCTGAAACATAATGTATCACATCAGGTTTTTGGCAGACCCAACTGAAAGTGTTCGCTCAAATAAACAATACATTAAAATGTATAGTTATACTGCAATAAATGATGTTAATGACTATATACATATATCACATAAAAAAAATGCACAACAGAAACTGATAGGCCTATATTGTGTATACAATGTTCTATATTGAACAGGCCTATACTGAGTTTTAATAGGACGGTGTTGTTAGTAATAATGAAGATTTAATTAGAAAGAGCGCAAGATGTGTGACTACCGATTTTGAGATTATTCTGCGCGGTAAGTTGCGCCTACATCTTTTAGTAGCAGTGCGCTTCCGGCCACACTTGTGTGCCAATTATTGCCAAACAATTCCTCCATCTTTCTTTTGGAACATTTTACCGCATGGACACAAAAAGTGGTTTATTAAGAATCAATAACAATATACAGTAACTGTACATCCATTCTAAAACACTTGAAATAAAACAATCTTATATTTACTACGGAATATCATTTCGTAATTTCCTTTTTAATACATAGCCTATATTTAAAGACAACTTTAGTGTCGGTCGGATCCTAATTAGAGACCAAAGCAGTTAAAGACCACTGAAACCCTCGTCCCAAAAGTGATCCTTAGGCCGAATTGTAGGGACACTTGTATTTTCTTACTTTTGAGTTATATTTTTTTTTTTGGTTTTTTTCAGATTGCTTGAAAATAAAATGATCATGAACCAAACCGATGAGACGGTATCGACTGACATGGTCACATCCTTTAATGGCAATAGCTGCGAAGAAGTTGAAGTGAAACCCGTTGATTTCACAAATCCATACATAAGTATTCTTCTAGTATTCGGTTTAATCGGTTCAGTAGGAAACGCAGTCGTCGTCGTAGTTATTATGCGCTCCAAGTCTCTTCGTTCAAAGTTAACTTATCAGTTAGTGTGCAATCTAGCTTGTTCGGACTTCGTAGCATCAGTCTTTATGATCCCGCGGCCGGATATCGCTTACGACCAAAGCATCGTAATGAAGATCGTCTGCCGGGTGTACGGCTCTGATTTCCCGCTGTGGATGAGTTTTGTAGTGTCTGTGATGGCAATGCTAATGATCGCACTGGATCGATACTGGGCAATAGTATCCCCTCTTAAATACCAAACCATCACCTTATCTGGAAAGACCTTCCTACTCATAGTCTTTCCATGGGTCGCTGGATTCGTAATACAGGGTTTCTGCATCATTGTCAGAGACGTCGACGAATGTGGAAAGTGTAGAAACTTTTACAACTGGGAATACGCGCTTCCTATGGTTGGAAGTACTGTTTTCATTTTTTCATACCTGATTCCGATTATATGTATGATGTTTCTGTATTACAAGATTATTCAAAGTATGTCGACAATGGCGAAAAATATGGCCGATTATCAACAAGACAAAGCTGCTAAGACTTTGGCAAAAACTAAAACAAAAATGGTGTGGGTGTTTTTTGCCTTGACGGTTTTCTTCACAGTAACATGGGGGCCTGACCAGTTTCTTTATCTCTCCTACACAATGGGTGCATCGGTGTACAAAGGTACGGTTTACAATAAACTGATCGTACTTATTGCATTTTCAAACAGCATTATCAATCCATACGTCTATGCCTTCACTCAAAATACAGTCAGAAGAAAGTTAGGTCTGGACCGCAAGAAGAAACGAAAACAGGCAGCGTTCTCAATTGATAAGAGTACGAACAGCACGACTGAGAGCTCCAGAACTTCGAATACATCGCTTAGCACAATATAGTTCACAGTACCTAGTTTCAGTTAGATTAGTAGATCTATCTGGTTTAATCTAGTTCGATCTAAATGTTAATTATGTAAGCTTTATATCTGACAAAATCCCACAGTATTAAAATCTTCAAAATCCAAATGGCCGAAAAGGCTATTCTTTTTACTTTTTGCGAAGTTATTAGTTGTATACGCACTAACATGAAGTGTGCATTATATAAAGTTTGGTCTTAAGACTTATGCAATTTTAGTCAAAATCTAAAGACACTATGGAAAATAGAACCCGAAGGAGCCATAATTTCCTGGAAAAAAGCCTGATTCCCGGCAAAGCTGAAAGCTATTTTGAAGAAACATGTCTGTCAAATACATAATTAAACTTGATTTATTGCTTTTAAATTTGTGGTATTAATTATATCCTGTCGATCCCTGGATCCCTTATACTTGTTTGAGTTACAACTACAGTTATGTTAGTAAAGATGAATGTAGAAGACTTAAACAAACTTTTTTAAAAAGCAGGAAAGCTGATGCTGATCTTAATTTTTTAGACGAAGAAATATAGCTTCAAATGTTTGTTTTTTCTATAGTGTCCAAAACACCTTGAAAATAATTATTTTAAAGTCAATCACGTTGTTTTATACGTATATATTCTTTTAATCTGGCTGCGACGCCATGACTTTGCCATATGCATAGATTCTAGGCATCTGATTGGTCGAAAGTGCGGGAGTAAACCACACCCCGCGCTCCATCTCGCAGACGCGTTGCTACTGCGGACACCGCGAGCACGACACGGTGCTACCATGCCAAAAAGGCCTGTATGTATTGTTGGAGGCTTGCAAAGTAGGCCTACTGTATTAGTACAAAGAGTATAAATAGAACAAGAGAGCCAACAACGCTCATTGAGAACGTAAAAAAACGATACGCCCTACGCAGCTAGTGTAGGACGCCAACTAACGCTTGTATGTTTTTTATTACCCAGTACTACCATTATAGCCCTCTTGGATACTCGGTCACTGATTTCGAGTCTTTCCTATCTAGGCTTTGTCCTATCTCTTGGGCTTGATTATACCCCATGACCCGTACTGTGGCCTGGCCTATGTACATACACCTTCGATAGTTGTAATTATGCCACTAAATCATTCAATATTTGTAAACTGCTGTACTTTTCTCTCAATATTTATTTTAATTCGTTCATTGTTTAGTAGTGTATCAAACATAGCATGTTCGTTCAGTAGGCCTAATACAAAATAGTTCAGTAATTGAGCAAAGAAAGTACTGCACAGAAACACCAATCGTAAAAATTATTGTTGTATATATTTAATAAAATAATAAATTATTGTTTGTGTAATGACAGACACTGTAAAATTGTAATTTCACTGTAATCACCGTCAAAATGTGTCATTACGTGATCATAAAGACATATTGGTCCCAACTAGGTTAGAAAAAATGTAATTCTAATTGAGTAGAACGTTAAAATAAATGTATGAATGATGTTACTTCCATTAGATTTGTTCATAGTAATTGAGGGGGTGTTTATTTGAGGAAATCTAAACGCCTCGACAGGGCGTTTATTCATTTGAAGGAGGCGTTTATTTCAAATGAGGCTCTAAAGGGGTGTTTATTCGAGGGGGCGTTTATTCAAAGCGGGGCGTTTATTCGAATAAATATGGTATATATCATATTTGTTCATTTTTTTTGCAATGGAAATATATATTTGTAATAAGAATATCTTCTTGAGGTAACGGACAAAAAATGAAGGCGATACCGTCCTTCTCATGAGGTTTGTTCCTTAAACTAGCACTCACTGATAAATTGAATTCTCGGGTCCAGTGCTACCACCAAATCAAGACCACCCGAGTATCAATTAGAGGGTTAGCTTTGTGTTTAAAAAAATAAAGATTGATAGTTAATTTAGAATTTTCAGGGGTCTTAGAATTAGAGAGGTTTCAATTTGGAGCTGAATTGTAAACTTTGTCCATGTTTCGTTATTCAATTGTTCATTTTTAAGTACCGTAATTATATTTGACTGCTTACACACACCCTTAAAGCTACCATGTGTATCCACATTTACAAATACAAACTTTTGTATAACTTATATATTACTTTTGTAACTATATTGTAATATCAAAGATTATTGATAAATTTAAATGCTTCCGTAATCGACCTCTCCGTTAAGCCCCTTGGATATTGTTGGTAAGGTCAAAATAAAACAATAGGCTCTATAGAGTTGTCACCAGCTTAAGAAAACAATAACGAAAACGGCATCACATTTTTAGACAACCCAGGGGCGGATCAAGAATTTTTCAAACAGGGGTGTGGGGGCACAACAGTTTTCAGAATAGACTCTGATAAGTGAGTAACACATAACACTGATATGCATTTGAAATTTTAAAAATTTAGTATCAAAATGGGGGGTGGGACACGTGCCCCTTCACCCCTTACTGGATCCGCCCCTGTACCCTTTCCCTAATAGCATATCTGTCACGATTCATGTCTGTTGCATGAACCAAGGATCATATTCAGCTCGTACAGCATATTGTCACGAATGTTTTAGGCACGAATGACGATAATGATAAATGACGTCTTGATATTCGTTATCGTGGGACAATACGTGTGTTTGTAGGACGCGCGCGTATTCCTAACCATGTCCCGATTGGTCAATTTATAAGTTTGCTTGACACTCCATTAACGTTTATTGTCTTTTCAGGTAATCCCATCACAAAAAACTGAATTGATTCGTCATTAATGGACCTTTCCGCTAATCTCCGCCCCTTGGATATTGTTGCTAAGGTCCCGCAAAACAATAGCGTAAAAATGTACGTAAACGTAAACGTGCGTTTTTGGGACAACAGTGTATTTGTAGGACACGCACGTATTCCTGGTCAGTTTGATTGACCATTCAGAACGATCCATTATGGCATACAGTAGTGTTACGTCACGATACCGCGTGATACTACTCTCTGTTGACAACAGAGAGCGTCACCTGGCGTCGTGACGACACGACTGTGGTACTCTATAGGCTACGTATTGTATAATTGTCTATAGAAACTCATATTTCATGAGAGTTTATGTGTTGCTATAATTCTGTGTTGAATTCTGTATTAAACATATTGAACCAAAACTGTGTCCCTTTTACACAATTAAACGTCATTTATCCCATCCAGTTTTTAGTGTTTTGTTTGATCTCTCCTTTTCTTGTAATTTTTCATACATATATTAGGTGTCTCAAAGGCAGTTTGTATATTTTATTTTATAACCGTTTGCAATTGCATTTAAAGAACACGTTCGTTTTATTAATTAAATCCCGTCAAGCTACATCTTTTTAGTTACATTACTAGATTAGTCGGTTCTGCACCCTGACTTAGAACAATCATCTACCAAATTGATTTTTTTCTTTCATTTTTATTTCTTTTTAGGCCTAAGGCCCAGAATATGTCAAACATCGAACTTATTAACTTTCATAATTGGCCTCTCCCTTCACACGACAAACATACACACAAGACACTCTACATAAACTAAGTCTTATCTCAGAGTGGAGTTGTTTTGGTCGTGAGAAGCAAAAATCCTGTACCGTGACAGGAATTGAACCCAGGACCGAGGAATTGAAAAGCAAGCATCTTTTAACCATCAACCTAGTATTCAACTCCGCTCAATATATCAAATTACAAGCGTACCAAGTGGAAATATTATCATATTTCCACTGGGTACGCTTGTAATTTGTCACGTGGTGAATTATACACATTACGTCATTGCATGACGACGCGATTCATCCAAAAGAAAACATTATTGGAATTTCTAAACATAAGGAACCAAAATGGAACATTGAATTACAAATCGAATTATCTCAAAAATGTTATCGACAAAATAGAATACTATGACCATTGGCATCGTTGCATTGGTAGCTAGAATATATTAAATAATAACTTAATTACCGGTATTGCTTCTATCTTGTTAAAATCTAATAAAGTATTATAAAAAGAACCCCAGTCATGTCAGGGTCCCGGAATAAAATACCGTGTGGGGTACATGGGAGAGTTTATGAGTTTAGAATGAATAACAATTGTGCTTTGAGACTATAAGAGAGTGGCAGTGATAATAAGCTTTGTTGGGGTCGGCGAATTAATACCTTAGTCCTACGTCGGAGGATGTGGGGGTGAGAGTCCGTGCTTGTAGGACGCGGGAATTCCCCCCAAACTGGTACCGCCAATGACACTATCTCGTCCAGTATATTTAAGCCTTAACATATGTAATACCACGAGTCAGTGGCGTAGATAGGTGATGATGCCCCCACCCCCATACCCCAGTGCAACATATAAGTGTGGGCCTTTTGATTTGAAGGGTCAAGCACGGCCGTCAGGCCTATGACTTGGGGAACGCAAACGTCCACAGATTGTATACGAAAAAATCATTTTAAAAGTGCTTCTTTTTAAAATTTATTTATTTAAGCTTCATCACTCACTGTACACACAACGAGCAAAGGTAACAGAATAACAATACAGAAAAAGCAGCGAAAGAGAAGAGATAAACAGGTTACATCCGCCCTTGAATAAATTAACGCCAGGTCGAACAAAAAAGAGATGTGGAAGGTTGCACGTTAAAAGACACAAACACATAAAAAGGTATAAAAATGAGATAAATTCATTAAACATAATAAAATATATATATTTATATCATTACAAGACAGAAAATTATTGAATTATTATTACTTTGATTAAACTAATACATACAATATTAAAAATTCTTTACCTTCTCCCTACTATTATGGTGATCCGATATTTTAGGTCATTAAACTTGGCCACCCAATTTCAATTCATTAATTTTTTTCATGAATATTCTGCTATTAAAAATACTTAATAATGGTGACCAATAAGAGGAATGGAATCTTTAAGAATAGTTGACTTTACTTTACACTTTTTATTTAAGTAAATATAAAATGCTGTCTACTAAAACGGTGTAACAATATGAAATATCTGCATACAGTAATTATAGCCATGAGAAAATGAACACAATCAACTCACTGTACTTCTTTCAGTATTGATCGTTTCAGACTGAAGCAACATGCTCATTGAATTGTAAATATTGAGAACCTTCCAATTATTACTGAATATTAGTTGACTTTACTTTACACTCTTTATTAAAGTAAATATAAAATGCTGCCTACTAAAACGATGTAACAATATGAAATATCTGCATACAGTAATTATAGTCATGAGAAAATTAACACAATCAACTCACTGTACTTCTTTCAATATTGATCGTTTCAGACTGAAGCAACATGCTCATTGAATTGTAAATATTGAGAACCTTCCAATTAGTATGCTTAAATATTAAAAAGTACTATAAAAAAAAACAACATTTTTTCATCGTCATAGGGGCCTACTACTGTAATAAACTGAGAAACAAACAGCTGCAGGTTGCTCGTTTAGTATGGTAATTATTCAGACCCAGACGTTAAAAAGCACGATCAAACAATATTTTCATCGTAATGAAACATATAATTAAAGTGTTCTGCAAATTTCCTTAGAATTTTCTCCAGGTTAATGTTTCATTTCTTACCATACCGTACCTAACTGCTTCGCGTCATGTGTTGCATAAGGCCTCAACGGAATGCCTCCATCTATCCTTGTTGGCTGCTGTCGCTCTAGCTGTTCGCCGTGGGTGATTTTTTTTCCGTATGAAATAATGACATAAGCCTAAACATAAAATAATACCATGATTTATGACCACTTACCCGCCTTTTATGTTAAAAAATACAAATCTAAATCTGAAACAAATGAGTAGGTAGCACTTTTTTGAAGACGATAAAATTTATTTCACAAACTTTTGCCCCAGTCAATGGGGCTTCATCAGGTAAATGAAACCCCATTGATTGGGGCGAAAGCTTGTGAAATAAAAAAAAAAATAAAATCTATCACTTGACGTCTGATGTAAGTCCATGGGCGTTAGATATAATAAGATCAATAAAACAAGAAATAAGTTTTACTGACGACAATTGAATGATGCGGATTTCGAAGTATTCTATCTTAGATGAAAACTGGTAATATCGCAAAGATGGCAATGATGAACAGTACTAATTGAATATAATAATGATGATGATGATAATAATAATAATAATAATAATAGTAATAACAATAATAATATAAAATGACAAAGTGGACAGGTATGTCTCCCAAACGTTACTTAAACATGACAAGAAATTAAAACATCTCACCGGAAACTCACCACCACCATTCCATCATCAAGAAACTGTATCAAATAATATCATCGTATAAGCTCACCCAAGAACAACTAGACGTACTCAAGAACGGTCTAACATTTTCAATATGCCCACCCAAGATTAACAAAACCGATATTTTTACATGTTTTGAGAACATTCACATCACGATGGCCAGAAAGCTCATCGATCCTGGAAAAGTTGGTATTCTTCGGTCTCATTTGACACGCTTGGCAAACACATACCTAAACGCCTACCAGCCTACCATCTAATGACCTAAAGAAGATTCGTTTATTGAAAGAACTTAAAAAGAACTATAATATAGTCTACGGACCCTGAAGAAAAATGGGACACTAGAACAGAACACTTACAATAATATTTATTCTACAGGTTCGCAACCTGCCAGGATTTATGGGTTACCTAAGATTCGCAAAGCTAGGGCGCCCAAAGAAACGCCTGTTTTCAGACCCATTGTTTCATCCATCGGCACATATAATTATAATTTAGCAAAATTCTTGTGTAATTTGGTGCAACCCCATTTGCCTTTGGGTTTTTGTGATTGTGATTCCTTTAGCTTCGTTAACGACCTTAAAAAAAATCAAATTTCAGTAATAAATTTATGGTTTCATTTGCTGTTAAAAGTTTATTCACCAATATTCCATTAGATGAATCTATTGATTTGGCTGTGAATTATATTTTGAAAAATGATGGCACTGACTTGAAAATAAGCAAATCCAATCTTAAGAAATTATTTGTTTTCGCCACTTCTCAAACCCATTAAAAAAAAAATTTAACCAAGTTTTTTATGACCAGATTGACGGCGCTGCTATGGGCTCCCCACTAGCCCCTGTTCTAGCCAGTTTATTCATGGGACACCATGAGAACATTTGGCATGAACAGTATAAGGGTCCCAATGTGTTATTGTACCAACGTTATGTGGATGATATTTTTTGTGTTTTCAATAAAGAAGACTACCTTAACTCACGCCATCCCAACATTAAATTCACCATGGAAAAAGAAGTAGGGAAAATGCTTCCTTTCTTGGACGTCTTGGTGTCTAACATTAAGGATGGGCCACCTCAAACCTCGATTTTTAGGAAAAAATCATATTCTGTGTTACTTACAATTTTTTTCAGTTTTCGTTCGTTCAGTTAAAAAATCGGTCTTATTCGTACGTTAGTTGATAGGGCTTATAAAATAAACAATAGTTGGAAGGGCTTTCATTCTGATATCAAGGCATTAACTACCATCCTTAAGAGAAATTGTTTTCCTTCATTCCTTATTGATCAAATTATTTTTCGTTATGTCAATTCAGTTCAATGTAAATGTAAAAGTACACTGGATAACACTGAAGAAAATACACCAATCACTTTTTATTTTAAATTACCTTATGTTGGCACATTTTCCAAAGACGTTAGCAAGAAAATCCGTGCCTTATCAAATGAATTTTGTTATGACCTGGATTTAAAAATTGTCTTTTCCTCATTCAAAATTAAAAATTTGTTCTCAGCTTAAAGATCCCATCCCAGTTGGTCTCTGTTCGCGTGTCGTTTACAAATTTGTATGTGCAGACTGTAAAGGCCTGTTTATACTTCAACGATAACGATAAAAAAAAGCTAAAAAGCGATTGTTCATATAAAAAACAAAAGAAATAAGAGAAATTTTCACACTAGGACGATTCGATAACGATTTATCGTGTATACGATAACAACATATTTAAACAAATCAAATCAGATGACGTCATAATCCCGGAAAAACGATAAAATCGTTGCTACTACTACAATGCTTGTTACGTTGGCGATACAAGCCGACATTTCTCCACACGCTTGCACCTAACACTGGAAGGGAACTCGCATATATTAAAGCATTTGAAGAGTCACGTCATTGTAAACAATCAGCCAATAAGGACTGCTTCACTATACTGGACTCCGCCTCTACAACCCAAATTCTAAAAATCAAAGAAGCCTTGCATATTCAGTGGGAGCAGCCCTCACTGAACTTCTTCATGTTAGTTTATCTTTGTCATTCATTCCATTCTCCCCTTTGTGGCATAGATACTGTACTCTGATTTTACCTCATCTTTATTTATGTTTTGTTTTGTAGTATTGTTACGGTTACGGTTCATTCCACACTTTTTTAGCTTGCAAAACATTTAATTTTTTACTCCCCTATACTAATGATTGCCTGCGTGCAATAAGATAACTGACGATGGTAGTAGACTGCCGAAACATGTCTTGTTGGGGCCGTTAAGGCCATAATATATTGGATTAAATATAGGCCTTGTCTATGATGAAGATACGATCTGTTGTGTTGTTTTTGAAAAATATGTATATATATATATATATATATATATAATTTAGGCATAAGAGACAGATATATATATATATATTCAAATAAATGGCATAAGGGTACATCGTGTGGCATAGCTCTCAACGAATATTATGTAAATACATACATTGTGTACTAAAATGCCTCCAACGGGATTCCAACCTGCGACCTCTGGCTGTCAAGGCGAGCGTTATAACCATCAGAGGCTTCATGGTTGAACAGATTCAAATATCCGTCAGCTACATTGTATTGCACAATGATGGTGCACCTCGAGAACGAAAAGCCGTACGAGAGCGTAAATTACCGTACGGCTGGAAATAAATGAAAATAGCAATATGTCATGGCAGTGATGATAATTGTGTCTACAGTAATTATATAAGGAACAATCAAGATAACAAAAAATTGTATTGGCATATATAAAGGACAAACGACACATCCTACTCGATGCCGTTAATGTATATCTAAGTTAATTATAGTAGTAATTTTATTGTGGCGACTTTACATATTTGTTTTTCAATCAAGATGATACTATTAAGAGATAAGAATAAAAGTATGGTCGTGAAACAAGTCTTCCTGCATAAGGTGGTGGAACAAGTCTTATTGGATAAGGGCTATAAACCGTGGGCCCAGTGTACATAATTTTGCTCAAGTAAACTTTTAAGAAACCCAGTACATCTATCGAGACGAGTAGGGGTTTACCCCAGTGTACTGGTCCATACAGCCCCTGTTGTGGACAGACGAGAGTAGCTTGTACCGGTTTAGCAGGTAGCTTATATGAAGAGACCCTTAGAGGAGAAGTAAGGTACGAGCTTGTCCACACCTCGAGCGCATTGAGAGTTCGTTGTAAAGCGCTATATAAATCTAACTACATTACATATATAAATCCAACGAATAACATTACATTGGAGGGGCGAAGTTAAAGTGATGAGAGGATAGGCCTAGGTGATGGATAATCTGGGACTTTGTTGATCTATGTTGCTGTAGTTTTTCATACCGGTATGTTTCGATTGCGAGACGTTTATTTAGGCCCTTGGTTGTCTGTTATGATTTAAGGGTTTGAAATAGGCGTAATTTTAATATAGATAATTATATTTTTATGTGTCATCGATGCTGAATTATATACATGACAAAAATTTACAATTATTTGTTTTGGTTTTTGTTTCATAAAATAGGCCTCAATGTGCTTTTATCCATCGACACTCCTAATAAGGGATGACTTTTTTTTGGACCGAAGGTGTCTATAGCAATGAAAATAAAATAGTCAAGTATTCGTATTGGTAGGTACGGTAACCAGGGAGTTGCTATTTATAACAACTGCAGGTGTAACTTATGGAAATAGATAATAGAGGGCGCTAAATGAAGTTTTGATTTGTTGGAATTATGACATTTGTCCTTTACATTTTTATAACGAAGCAATAATTAAACGAAACCGCGGATACTAATTTCCAATGCATACTTGTTTTTTCCTATTTGCTATACAATCCAGGGTGCTGGCCTTAGACCAAAGTGTCCATTGGTTTTCCGCATTGCAACTATTTTTAATTGACCATAGCCTAATTGTCTGATAAACTGATAAAACGTGAAAACGACGATATTAATAATTAATAAGGCATTAAGAAAATTATTTTAAAACACGCCACACTGTTTGCAGCATAAAAATACACTGGGATGAAGAATGAATCGAAGATATTGCTAAATCTACTATTTGCCTAATAAAATAGCAACATATATATGCTTGACTACGGAAAAATAAAACAAACGATTCTTCTTACGTTTGAAAACTTTAAGTCTACTGCCCTCTACGTTTATACCTATGTTTATCTTAAACTGATTGACTACTAAATAGTATACTTTTTGTATGCATTTTTCTTAAAATGTACGATAACCATAGTTATACATATAAATGCCAACGTATATAAATCATGACGTATATAAACCATGCTATATATAGATAAATTGACATGTTTGTAGGTCTAAATGAACATTATACACAGCAAAGTTGAGAAAGTGAGAGAATGTTTAAACCTGACGTGTATCTCAGTATTCAGTACGGTACGTTCTAAAATACTTGCGAAACAAAATTGCAAGTGATTCGGGTGGGAATCAAACCCGCAACCTCCAGATAACAGCCTGGTGACCAACGAACTTGCGCTTTTGACTAGTGTTGAATCCTACAGCGGTAAAAGCGGTTACTGTAACGTTATTTCATTTCAGGTGGGCAAATCATCAATCCTATGATATGTTCCTGATGTAAACACACATTGAAATACCTGTATATGTTTAAATTCATCGCTCGGCAATCGGCCCCTTAGATTTTGTTGCTAAGGTAAACGTAAACGTGCATAAATGTTGTTTGTGGGACGTGCTCGTCCTTACCTAGTTCTTATTATTGGTCAGTTGTGAAATCCGATCGACAATCTGGAGAGGTCTATTATATTGAGCTAACAATTGCTTATGTGGATTGATTTATTATTAGGTGATAAGTCGATGATGTAAGTATAGTAAGTAGTAAAGTGTTGATTGTTATGACTTGACCGAGTTTCAAGACAATTAATGATTTCTGATGGGATTTGTTTCACCTATTCCAATTAATATAGCGATATATTAAGCTTACTGAGGTTTATTCATATAGCGAGTTTAAAGTCGTAGTATATATATAGAATATATATACATTTGTATATTATATATACATTTGTATATATTATATATATACACATGTATATATATGTATATATATATATATATATAATCGAATACCCGTTATTTTAAGTTGCCTTACACTGGTAAATTTTCTAAAGTTATTTCACATAAGATAAATATAATAGAATATATTTGTATATTATTATACACTTGTATATTATATAGGCCTATACATCTGTATATTATACTATATTATATTATATTATATTATATTATATTAT
>NW_022738677.1:132466-138471 GCF_011630105.1 Anneissia japonica
CCCCTATTTAGGGGACACTCGGGCACTAAACGAGGGGAAGTATATCTTTTAACAATACGCCCAAATATTAAGTGTACACCCCTAATAAGGGGACAATGTTCAGGGGTAGGCCTACTATTGTAGATTAAAACAGTGCTCAAATAGTGAAGCCGAGCACTCATTACGCTCGACGGTCGTCGGCCGACGCGATTATATGAAGAATGCAACACGACGACGCGCGCACAATGGATAGTTTTTAATGACGCTCCGTACAGACTGCTACCGAGAATCAGCAGATGGCGTTACGGAGTCTATCGCTCACAGAGAGCGGAGTTGGATTCCTTTGTGCCCGGTCGTACGACACAGTGAGTGCAGTGCCCGACTTAACATGTTGTATAATCATATCGATCTATATGCAATTTCGTGTTTTAGTTTTATCATTTTATATTTCAACAGATTTTAACATTGTTAAAGAATTGGTTACTAGAAATAACATTTAGACTTAGTTATATACAGTCAGTGCTCAAAATAGACAATATAGGCGAGTCGAGTGGCCGACTAGTAAGGCAGGGGCGCCGCTAGCTACAGCCTTAACATCGACGCTGGTTCCAGCCGCTCCATGGTTAGGTTGGTAGTACCAAGTCTTCTCGGATAAGGACTTAAAAATGGAGATCCAGTGTATACATCTGGCTCGTGTGCACTTTAAAGAACCCATTGCATCTTTCTGAAGAGTAGGGGGTTACCCCGATGTTATGGTTCATTTCAGCCCCTTTCGTTGTGAAATGATGTGAACATGTATCTACCAAGAAGCGCCTCTTTACGGCTGCTAGGTAATCACGGACCACGCAATTCAGCACAATGACGCTGTAAGGGGTTATTCTCCTACCTTTACCTTTAGTTTGTATTTATGTATTAACCTCCTTCCGCTTTGGAAACTGGTACGGTAGTAAAGGTACTGTCTGGCGTGTAGTTAAACCGCTGTAAGTTTTTGATTAAAATGTAAAATATAACTATACGAAGATGTTATGATCTTGATTCGGAGTTGGCATTGTAGATGTATTTTGTGCTAGTCCGTCATCGCGTTGATCGCAATAGGCCTAGGCCTATACAACAATCATCAAGTAAGCAAAGCTGGATGATAAACCACACGTATTGTGCTGCTCCTCCCTTCCTTTCTCTTTCTCTTACGATGTTATCTTAAACTATTGTATGGTTTTTTAAAAAATGTATATGGTTTATCATGAATAAATAATAATAAATGATTTATTTATTGTAAACCATATTTTATGATAAAGTAAATACAGTAATAACTCAGACGTATTTATATATTCAGATGTTTTAATTTCTGAAATTTATATCCGAGGCATAGTATTTTTTTACAAATGATGTTTGAAAACGCCGTGCATTTGTAGACAAAAACGTAAAAAATGGATGCAAAATGATAAGGAGAAGACTCGTGGCCCATTATTTATAAAACGACATTAGATTGACCCAGAAAAAATGACCAGTGCAGCTAGTAAGTTCTGCGTATAACAATTAATTAGATTCCTCTCACTTAGATACTTGGAAATATACACCAAAATAAGAAGATTTGTCTTCTGTGATATTCATGTTGGGGTTGTTTTCATTCATTCTACATAAAAATAACCCCAATTACAGTAAACAAAAATACAGTAGACCTAAAGAACTTACCTGGATTCTATGTGTACGACAGGTGTTCGCCTTCCCCTTTCCACATAAAAGACATCTTGTCACATAACGTGATACTCACAAGAATACGTATCCTGTGATGCATGACTATGTCAGTTTGTAAATTACAAAGGTTGTAACTTTCCTGAAAGACACACAACACATGGTGTACCTCAGATTCAAGATTTAAGATTTAAGAAATGTTAATTGTCCATATTATTTGTCCATATATATTTGTCCGGGTTACCGGGTAGCACAGGCACGAAGGGACCCTGAGGGAAGAAGAAAGCCTAATGCCAGATTTATTTAAGACGAAGCGGTTATGTATATTGGGAAACTCTTTCAACATCTGTTTCCTTAATCCTTAATACATTATGTTCTGTTGCATTTTTACGAAAATCAATAATCATCTCTTTGGTTTTGGTAATATTAAGAATTAGGTTTATATGTTTGCACCAGTTTACACATCTTTCAACTTCATTAAAATACTCATTTGCACCCTGCTTTTATTCACAGCTTATTTAACAATATTGCATTAATTACTTAAAATACTAAAACTACTTGTGTAAAATGAAAATAGAATTGTAGAGATAACACATCCTTGAGGAGCACCAATATTAACAAATTTTGTGTCCGAGAAAATACCATTGCACATAACCATCCGAGGTCTATCAGTCAGAAAGCTTTGTATAACTTTAGCAATCTCTGGTGAAACATTAAAACTTAATAACCTGTCAATTAAAATATGAGGTAAAATGGTATTAAAAGCACTGGAGAAATAAAAAAAAAAAAGATGGACATAACATAATTGCGTTTAGAATCCACTGGGTGTTTGTAAATATCATGAAGAAAAGAAATAACAGCATCATCAACTCCTCTGTTTTTCTGATATGCAAATTTATTCTTAGCATTACCAATATGTTCTTAAGTCTAGACACAATAATTCTTTCTAAGCATTTCATTATTATATGTTTATAGTTTTTATCAGAAATTCATCAAACTTGGCCACAATGTTCCTTAACCTAAAATCAAGAGCTGATTAACCGAGCACACGTTTTAGTAGTATATGCCTTAGGAATATTTTGAATAGCACAAGTCTAATATTGCATTCTCTCGTGTTTGTACATTCACAAATTGTTCGTATGTAGGTAGAACAGTGTTCAGAAAATTAACTTGCTCAGCAATATATTCACATGCGGTTTTAGTGTTCACTCCAGGATGAATGTACACTACGAAAATAAAAAGTTGTAGAAATTCTCCTGGTAGGAGTTAGGTGTAGGCTACATGCCTTAGACCAAACCTTCCAGCATTACTGAATTTTTGGTTTATGTAGAGGCAGACACCCAACCTGAGTTTTGCCTGATTCGATGGTTCTATCACTCCTCAGTAGTGTAAAATTTTCAAGCTCTAACGCTGAATCAGGATTATCCTCTTCCAGGCATGTCTCAGTAAAACATAATAACCAGGCTTCTCTGTAAATGTGAAAGAATTTTACAATTGCACACAGTTCATCAACTTTGTTCGGCAGTGACCTAACATTACCAATAGGTAGAGGGGGTGTTAATTTCCTCGTCGCCTCTAATGTTGGCAAACACCTCCGTTTTCCCCCTCTCCGTTTACTTTTAGTGAGATAGGTGTTAACTTCAAAAGAAAAATTCGCAAGGTCGGGTGGCCTAGGATACAAATGTGTACGGTACCGTTTGAGTTCGGCGGCCGTATAGGTGATCCTCAGCGGACGTATTCAAACAGTCACGAACAGGCCTAGGCTTAGCTAGCTGAACATTGGTCGTTAACGGTATGAAAACGTGAAATCCACAAAATTCACGATACTCGCCAAAAACACAAACAGATTGTATAAAAACAACAACTTTGCACACAGGCAAGGTTAAAAAGGGTTAAAAAAAATCCGAAATTTACGAACACCAACAAACGAGTCCCCACGGAGCAGCGCCACCACATCAATTAGAGTTCTGTGCTAGATCCCACTCTTTTCCTTTTATATATAAAATTCCAAATTTTTAAATTTCAGGATATTTGCAGACGATTTAAATCTTTGTCACGCACATAAACACAAAACTACTAACATCAACCTTGGTGAAGTATCTTCCCATTTAAATAAAGTTGTAAATTGGTGCAAAACTATATAATAAGATAACTATTAATTCGACCAAAACAAATTACTTTATTTTTCAAGGCCGAAAAAAACCAGTTACTACAGATGAGGATATTGTCCTCTATAATGAACGCATTGAGGAGGTATCAGAAGCTGTTTTTATTGGACTCACCATGGACAAAAACTGGATTTGGAAAAGTCATATTGAGATAATAAGATCCATAATTAAAAAGAAAGTCAGAATTGTATTTAAGTTAATACATACCATTAAACTTCGAATTGAAGCCCAGTGGGCTCGAGAAGAAGCCCACTCGAATTGAAGCCCCCTCTTTAGTTTGCAAAATTAGCCTCGAAAAGAAGCCCGTGGGCTTCTTTTCAAGATAGCATAGGCTTGTGTTCGAAATAGTACAATACACAGTACTGTACATGCGTTTAAAAAGAAATAAATGAATTAAAATTAAAAAAAAGCTTGGTTTACACAGTAGTTTAGGTGATTTAATGCCAGTCATACACTCCATGATGCAGATTGATGTTACAATGGCCTTATTTATTGTTTAATAGTAGGCCTACAAACTCCAAAATTTACAGCATTCATTTTAAAAGAAGCCCCATCTTTACTAGCCTCGAAAAGAGTACCACGTCGAAAAAAAAGCCCATACAAAGTTCTCAAAATATTATATTTTAATATTATACTACTCCAAAGAATGGCAGTAAGAGCAATAACATTCAGTGATTTACCTTTCATTCTCTTCCTTTGTTTAACAAATTTAATCTCTAGGCACCAAAATAATTATGAAATAACATACCAAATACACATTCGTGAAATTAAACACAGAAACACCTTCGGAACCAAATTCAAAGATTTTCACTACAATAAAAGGTAACTTAGATTTCGATTTCGATTTTTCTCTATGGCATGTTTTTACTTTATTATTACCATTATTGTTACTATTAACGAAGCGTTTTGTTTTAATTTTTTTTATTAATTTGATTTTATAGGATGTTGAGCACAATAGGCAGCATGAAGTTGCCTCTTTTCAACCTCATTTTATCTAAAAATTGTATATCAGTTTGTTTCCATTGTAAATGTTAACATTTTGCTTTTTGGATAATAAAGCTAAAGAGAGTGTATCCTGGTTTATATAAAATCGCTACACACTGTCAGCGACAGTTTTTAGCAATGCTGATTTGTCGATCGAATCATGGAGCCTTCTCGATTGTGTCGGTGACAGTTTTTACATAGTGAATATACTGTAGTGATAGTGTAGGCTTAACTTCAAAATTAAAACTTCTAGACAACCTTATGACACTGCTTTTTACCCCAAAGAATACGTATCCTGTTTGCGTTACTAAATCCTTGTTTTCATAAAATCATTGCACTCTATCGCCGACAGTTTTCAGCGATTCTGATTGGTCTGTCGAATAGTCGAGTCTTTCCAATTGATTTCCGTCACAGATACGCAGTAAAGTAGCAAAACTAGTGAGTTTATGGAAACAAGGCCTAACTTTAAAATTAACACTTTGACAACCGTGTCACACAGATTTTACCCCCAAGAATACGTATCTCAGGTGCGTTACTAAATCCTAGATTTCATAAAATAGATACACGCTTTATCGCCGATAGTCTTCGGCGACGCTGACTGGTCGTTCGATTATGTAGAAAAGTAGATCAATGTCATGTATAGACATGTGTCAAGATAATGTCATAACTTGATAAGTGGGCGTTCGATAATAGGATAAAAAGAATGTTATAAACAACAGTTGAATGATGCAGATTTCGAAGTAATCAATCTTCGATGAGATACGATAATCGCGAAGATGGCAATATGATGAACAAATGACATTGTATACACAATAATATAAAAGGACATAAGGGACCTTCCACGGTATGTATGTCGTTTAATGTATATCTCCAAGGCAACTATAAGTGTGCCGACCAAATTAGAATTTTGTTTTTTAATCAAGATCGCAAACCCCCCCCAAAAAAAAAAACAAAACATGGAAAAACATGCACTTGTGTCCATATAATATAACAGCAGTGGGCGAGCCAACTCTTCTGCTGTCAAGTCCCACCAATAATATGCCAAAAGAATACTGATTTTGACAAAAATGACAGGCCCAGTCATACTAGTTCGTGGAATTTCTCGCCTGAAATTGTCTATTCTTCCGGTCGATTTTGTGCGGGGCATGTATAACAATATGCCTATATATATATATATATATA
>NW_022738677.1:138628-150907 GCF_011630105.1 Anneissia japonica
ACGTGTGTGTGCGTTATAAATAAGTAGAAAACGGTGGTAAGCCCAGTGCTTAGTTTTTGTTAGTCAACCAAAGGTCAACGTACTTTCCATTCCCTATTCAACGGTAGCACGGGTAGGTATAATCAATGAAAGATCCTACATAATACATTACTGCAATTGTACGGATCATGTATTTAAGTGTTAAGCAATAAGCTAATTTAAGAACAATTTCGCAGCTTGTTTTCCGTCCAGATTCGTCTGCACACTGGATCATAATTATTCTTTCAACTTCACCGATTTTTTTCATAAGGAAATCGATTTCGCTGAATCTGTAATTCTAGTCATCCGTATATAAATAAATATTAAAATCCTATGAATTCCAAATCATTCCAGTGTTTGTTTATTACTGCTCATGCATAATCATAACATAATGTCTGCTTCATTTTTTCAGTAGGTTATCACAAAACGCTAATACTTTCGAGAATTTGACGTAAATTTTTTTTTTATTGCACTCTGTTGTAAAGTTACATTTACTTTCTCTTTTTAATTTTTTTACGATTCTAAAAAATTGATAAAACATTGTGTTTTAACAATTATGTAGGCCTATAGCATGTATTTTAGTAATAGTGTATTTCATTAAAACAAAAAAAGTAAATAAAAAAGAAAAAAAAAATACAAAAACAGAAGCAGTCTGCGCAACGGTTATGGCTCGGATTGTCGGTCGTGTTTGAGGTATTGGGCTCGAAAACCTCGTTGTGGAGTATAGGTTGGCACTTGATACCCTTGGATATGTTCCTTAGATGTTATAGTATAGTACATTGTTATCCATTCAATAAACAAGGAAACAATTTACATTTTATAAAAACAAACAAATCATTTCAATACCGGAAAGCAAAACTGTGACTTAAAGACAAAATGGCTAAGAGAGGACAACCATTTTATTAGTTATGGTAGGCTTGTTTCAGAAGGGGTCCCCAACAAAAACTAGATAGGCCTGGAGGAATATAGGCCTAACGATATAATTAAGCATTAAACAAAAAATGTAAGAATATAACAATTTTTTAAATTTACAAAATTGTAATTTGCAAAAATACTGAAAATAAATAGAAATATAATTATTACATATTTTAATTATTATTATTATACAAAAACTAAAAAATAATAGGAATATTGTTTCAAATTTACGAAGTTACAAAATATTATTATAAATTATGAATTTAATTTAATTGTTTGACCCATGCCAGTGACCGGGATTATTATACTGTAAAGCTCGTATAGGCAGTTTATTGTAATATATGCTATGGAATGGAAATAGAAATAAAATGCCGAATTATTATACAGTATTAGTATTTATCAATAATATACTAAGCGAAAACCTTAATAAGACATATTTTATAAGCCTTATTTTACCATGGAGCAGTCATATTACAATATATAATATTATAATAGACTGCTCTTGAGTATACAAATAGTCGTAGTATACATAAATTTCTGTTAATTACCGCACTATTCATGTGCTAATGGTTTCTAAACGTAGCCTTATATTATTTGGGTTGGACAAATAAGGTTTAACAATGAAACTCAATTTCATTATTTGAATTGCATTCTGTAAATAACAATCGCCGCTCTCCAATAATGCGCCAAACAAATCTCGATTTTCCCGCTTCGAATACTAAGCGCCGAGTCCGCTTGAGATGGACCATAGAGGCCTAGGTTGATTTTAATCGTCACGGCGACTAATCGAGAGTATCTTTACCAAATGTGCTTTATTTCGCACCACTTGGGTTGCGCTTCTAGTTCGGAATTGGCGCCATATAAATTAAGATATTTATGTCATCATTGTCATTGTTATCGGCATTAATTATGTTGCTGTCATTGTCAATGTCATTGCCATTTTCACTGTCACAGTCATTGTTATTGTTGTTATTGTTATAATTTGTGTTATTATTATCCATTGCTACTGTTATTATTAATACTATTATTGTTGGTATTATTATCTTATCATCGGGACACTATTAAACAACCGATTTCTCATGAAATGAAGTAGTCCTAGTAACGTTTAAATAACAAGGCACATGCACCTATGATGCACAACACATGTATGGGGTAGTGCCTTTTATCAGCGCTGCAACAGTAATTATTTGTAATAGGCCTGCATCGCTCTTGAATAAGCGCCCATTTTGAATAAGCGCCTCATTGAAGCGCCCTGTGGTGTCAATTTGGTCGTTTATAGACAAATCCAATAATTAGAAAAGGGCGTCATCATAATAGATGGCGCCACCATTGCTGGGGACATCCTTGGGGTCCTCCGCGTGTATGTTAGGTCCATGTACGGTGGTCAGAAGTATTTAGAGTAGATTACGATGGAAACAAAATACTATACGTACGGTACTATAATTCCGATATTTACATGTTGTAGCAGATGATGAATCATAAGAATTCCCCCACCAAATCTCCCAGCTATTGGGTCGGCAGAGGGAGATTAATCACTGTGAATGGATTGTCCTATACAGCTTGGTTTCCTTAAAATCGCTCCACTATCGATATTGTGTTTTTAGTGCAATCGTTGTACTGCGTATACGCAGTCCCCGGCGCAATCGGGAAGGCTCCCCGATTCGACCGACCAATTAGCATCACCTAAAGCTGTCGGCGATAGATTGTAGCAATTGTATGGAAACGAGAATAATAATAAATTTCAAATTAGGGGTTTATTAAATTGTTTTAAGCCAAACGTTTCTAACAATTTTGTTTCGTAGAATACAGTGTGTACATTGAAAACTGTATTATTTTAATCTAGATTTTTTTTTTCTTAATTTTTTACCATTTATTCCATTTGGAAGCTAATTTACTTACGGTAGTCCTTGAAATATGCAATTTAACTTTTATTATTAATTTAATAAATGTCAAATCTCAGTACTTAAAAGACTAACTATATTATTTGTTAACTATAGCTTTCGTCCACACAGTGGACGAAAGACACTAATATTTAATTTATTAATTTAGTTTAGTTTATTAATTTTATTATTATTATTATTATTATTATTATTATTATTATTATTATTGTGAACAAGACTACAGTGATAGTCGAATGCTTAAAACGTCATTTCTTTTGTTTTCTGCTTCATCCAGAGATATAAAGTTTTAATTGATATTGATTATTGTTAACCTGGATAGATAAATCTACATCAGTAGATTATTATTATTATTATTATTATTATTATTATTATTGTTATTATTATTATTATTATTATTATTATTATTATTATTATGTTTTTGCGATTTTCCTAAGTGTAATAACTTGTTGAATAGTGACCGATGTTGCTATGGATACGTACAACATAAGTCTGCGTTTCTTTCACAGCAGATTAACAACCGCCGCCATAACTTAATAAAAATGAATTATGTCAAACTAAACATATTGTCCTCATTACGCTTGGTGTGAAACAGACACTTCATTATCCTCAATACTTTGTTGTGAATTATTTGACATAATGTACCATCGTCGTATATTAAGTGAGCAAATTATTATTGTCTTCATCGTCGTCGTCTTCACCGCCACTGCCCCCGCTTCCGCCATCGCCATCATACTTTATTGTTTGTGTCTGCTATTCTTGTCCCGGGTCTTTTCAAGGCTGTAATTGGCGATTTATATTCGCTTTTGGTTTTAATTTGAAAATAAGATAAATTAAATAATAATGTATTTGTAATCGTTTGGGAGCTACTGATATTTTCCATGTCATGGATGAATAAAGTTTTACCTTACCTTACCTTAGTTATTAATAATAATTGTTATTATTTCTAGCAGTAGTTTTAGCAGTAGATTCTGATGACGACATAATTAATGTCGAAATATTAAATCCCAACTCGATGGCGTGTATTTCAATACTAATTTCTTATCTGATATTAATCAGCGGACCTACGGTTTTCTAGCAGTAGTAGAAGAATCATTATTTGTATAATTATTACTAATGTATAATATCATCTGTTATGGGCCTAATGATTAATATATTAATTACTGCCTCACTGCCGTCATCGTAATCATCCAGATTATCATTATTGTTAATAATCATAAAGTTATTAATAATAATTTGTTGTTATTATTTCTATTATTCTATTATTATTAATATTATTGTAGTAATTATACATTTTCTGTAGTTTGATTTAATATTTCAATCGTTGCACAGTAATGTTATAAATTGTATTCATAATTTTAAGCGTAATCGTTATAATTGAAAACAATAATGTATTATATTAATATTATTATTATTGCTATGAATATTATTATTATCAATAAATCATTTAGGCCTATATCTGACCATATTTTTATGTAATTTGAATTAATCAGAGTTAGTAAATAATTATTAATATTTGATTATTTGTATACTGTAGTTACTTGCTCAAATTATTAATTATTTAATATTTTTACTTTATTTGACCTAATCATAGATAGTAAATATTTATTAATATTTGATTATTTGAAAAATTACTTGATGAAATTATTAATTATTTATTACTAATATTCCGAAGTATACATGTCATCACTTCTTTGTCCATATTGACAACGCCACTGCGTCGCTGTCCATGTGTCCGTTTCCATAACGTGTCTATTTATAATCTTCTTTTTGAATTCTGACGTCATCACTGTTCCTTAGATTTCTGATTTCTACCGTTGATGAATCTGTATCGCTTTCTCTTTTAGCCCTCTAGCAGAGAGGAGCTTATGCGCTTTCCTGTAATGGGTGAATTTTGACTCTTGTTTTTGCAGCTACACAAGTATGTAGTGATCAACACATCCATCATAATGCGTTTTGTCATTTATTCCTGAACGAGTGCAAAAGATAAAAAATCCACGACAATTGTAGTTCAGTATTTTTCCCGCATTTTTTCCCACCATTTTTTGTTGTTAGAGGTCAATTAACGACGTATGTCCAATATAGTATAATCTAATTCTCATAACATATATCGACTAATTCATCTAATCGAAAGCTGTTATTATATGACTTTCAGATGAGAATAGAAACCGCATCTTTAAATGAGAAACAGGTTGATGTCCTCTCATTCAACTGATGGGTTTTCTGTATGTTTTTTATTTTATCGTTATTTAAATCATATATGCATTATACCATAACTTTGGTATAAATTAGCCTCAGTATTATTAATATTACATTAACTTAAAAGTATTTGATTTCATTTAAATTGACCTACAACCCAATTGAAAAAAAAAGGGAAAAAAAAAAAACCCGTTGAAATGAATTCGTAAATTAGTTGAACTACAACAAATAATAATAGGCCTATAAATAATTGATCGTTCATAATGTGAAATACAAATCATTAACGATCAACATCCATAATAGACCCTTCCGAAGACATACAATCCCTATCTGATTGTGTTTGATAGTGTATGTTGTTTCAGACATAATTGTCTAGTCAAACATTGATCACATATCTTTCCATGTCTATGGAAGTCGAAAATTGGCATGGCTTAACAAATTAAAAAAGGATTTTAACTTTTTTTTTGCTTCACAATAAAAAGGAAAAATTTATGTTAGTGTTCCTTTAAACATAAACACCGGCAGATAGTACATTATTCAATTTTTTTGTTGTCAGACTTATTAGACAGTTGGTCAGACTTTGTCTGAAATCTATCAGATATAGAATAATCTGATCATACAATAATGTCTGATCAAACATGAAGCCTCGTTTAGCCGTTTTCGAGTCTAAATCCGACAGACAAGGACTTGCGTGAATTTATAGTACAATAATGCGATACGTAGCCCTGGTTTTTATAAGATCACTACAATGCGCGCGTAGCTCTGCCCGGCGCAATCGGGAATTGCCCGACGAATCACCGAGGGTTGTCGGCGATAAAGAGTAACAGTTTTATGGAAACCAGACTTAACCGCCTATGAGTACAATTTTAATCAATAAAAGAAAACAGAATATTTTTTCATCTCTAGCTTTTAATTGTTGCAAATTGATTATCATAATCCTCAACTAATAAATATTTTTAAGATGTACAATTCAATAAATAAATATTGCCTCAATAATATATAACAATAAATAATTAGTATATTTACTCTTAAGTGTATCGCCGGACACATCGCGACTGCGATTCTGATCCAACGTAAACATTTTAAATATCTTATTTAACCACGAATTCGTGGAAGAACACGTTGTATAATGGACCTTCCCGGAGTGTCAATCAAACTTAACCGACCAATCAGAACAGGGCCAAGAATACGCGCGCGTCTAACAATCGCACGTGTTGTTCCCCCAAACGCAGGTGTTTTCGTATGTTTTACCCATAGAGTTATAATAAGAATTTTTAATAGTTCTATGCTTTTAACACTGTAGTTTTTTGGGGACCTTAGCAAATATCTCCAAGGGCCGGGGCTTAGCGGAAAGGTCCATTTGAATCTGACAATGACTTTGTCATCATAATACTACTCAGCATGGAATGAAATGCGAATGGTGATTAAAATACCATTCAATTATAATTGGCCTACTACACACTTAGTAGGCCTATATTTTTATTTTAAAATGCAATCTCCAAAGACTATATACATGTAAGAAAACATGATGCAATGAGTGCAATTAGAACCATGATCTAAAACCACATGAAAACCATATTCATTATAGATTGTTCATTATAATAATCAAACAAGGTTTTTTTTTGATACCGGTAAAATTTACGCGCTTTTCAGATACCTGCTTCAGCTGTATTTATATAGTCATTTCTAAGTGCCGACGTCATGTGTCCGTATTCATCCTTCTCTGCATATTATGTAACGTAAATAACCACGTGACTGTTGTTAATGTCACCAAAGAATATAGAACGGCAAGAAGTTCGACTTATGGGATTTCGCTGGAACGTAATCCTATTTCAAAAAGTACTACATGAACTAGAAGGCGTCCTTGAAAGGGCGAGATTCGAATTCTATATGAATTCTAATAGAGCGCCCTCTATCTCATTGTAGTACTTTTTTTAAAACGTTTTATTGCGTGCATACAAAATCAGAGCAGTCGGACCTCTCGCAATTCTATACTCTTTTATGTCACTTCGTCTTGCGTATCTCTCCCTCTAACGGATTGAGAATATTGATATGCACGGCGTTACGTGAAGAAGTGAAAATTCTACTTTTAAATGGACAAGAAACCTGGTCATTAACGGTATTTCAGGTTCTTGCATCCGTTTCCATGTCTTGGAAGATTTAACCTGAGAATCAGGTTTAAATTGTGACAAAAAAATGTGATTTGGACGGAAAGACGAAGAAAAAATCGTAGTACTCCCGCTGTCGTTGGCATCTGCTACAGAGAATTGTTAGGACAGATCAAGTTCTTTTACACAACTTTTCAATGTGGCACTTTTCTGGAAGAATGTTGCTGTGGTGAAGAACACGGTTCAACAAATATTTGGTTGGTGGCAAAATTGAATAACACATTAACCAAATGCTAATCGCATATTAAATGTGTTACATAGTCTGCAATCATCATACTGTGCTAGCTCCACTTTTCATTCCATAATCTCTTTCTCAAAGAGGTTTTAAATCATTCTTAACTGCGTATCTTCAACAAAAAGAGAATGCTGACGTCACGTTTTTAAGACATCGTTCTGCACAAATGGGGAAACAGGTACAGTTAAATTTTCAAAATAGAAATGTAATTATGAAGTGTTCGGCGGATCAACTCGGTGTGAAAAATAAATAGCTTTCAAAATGTGACATTACTTTGGTCGCTTAGGGCTGACGTATACTAAAATAGAGAAAAGTTTTACGATATGGTGCTCCTATTATTTTCAAGCATACGTTGCCTAATTGTACTGGGTAGAGCAATCATTTGTCCTTGACTATTAATAAGACCGTCTTCTTGCATTTGTTGAAATTGCTCTCTTGCATTTGTTACTGATAATCCCATGGATTGGAGTACACTTACAAAAGCGTCAAAGGCATCTGTATGAAATAAAGAAAAAAAATGATTGAGTACTTTATTGACCTTGTTGTTAAGCCACGCCCCTTGGACATTATTGCTGGGTGTGGACATTAAACATGAACTTACGTACTTAAGGAACATGCACGTATCCCTGCCTTTCAAATAATACTTTCTGCTTGGCCAGTTGTTAAGTTTATTCTGTTAATAGAAATAAGTCAATTCGTAGTTTGAACTGCAAATGCCTGTATCCGAGATTGATATTTATGTAGATTGACATTGATATGGGCCTGCGCATTTGAAACTACAAATTGGCTTATTGAAAGAACACAAATAAATAGTAGACCTGCTTACTTCTTTTTGAAACACTTTGTGCCTCTGGAAATTGTGGCATATGATGTTTTTCTTGATTACTTTGGCTTATCAGAAGTTGGCAAAGTAAACCAGCAATCTCCGTATCGATTTGGCAAATTTCTACTACATCAGCCAAGTGCTCTTGAGATACAGGCATTCCATTTACAATTGCTGATGGGTATAGAAGGACTGAAAGAACCAACAGTAACACCGGCAATGTACACTTGCTTACCTCCATATTATCTGATTTCTGTAAAGATATAAGAAAGAAGTATTATCATTTCTATTATTATAATTATGTAATATTTTTATGTATTACCTAGGCATACAAGTAAAAACGCTTAATAGGGAACGAGGTTTCGACTCATTATTGCGTCATTTTATTCTCAGGTGTTTTTTTTTTTCTTCAACTCGTTTAATTACTTTACGTATTATAACGCTGAAACCTGTTCAGTGACGGATGCAGGAATTCGAAATAGAGGAGGCCCAGGGAGGGTTAGTTACAGATGGAGCGTCCAAATTACCTCATGCTCACAAAGGTTTTTATGCATTTATTCTTATACGTTTTAGAATAATATGTAATACACTTATGTTTGTATATGGTTGACAATCAAATGTTGTGTGTGATGAATATTGATACAGTCGAAGAATCTGGTGAATAAGTCACTGGATAGCCATTGGTATCATGCATTGGTTGGTTTCCATTTGGCTCATCGAGAAAATTACAGTATTGAGATCTTTCAATAATTCTTTCCCTTATTCTTTCTTATTTTGTTTGTCCGATTGTGCTTTTCATACAGCTACGGTGTACAGTATTGTTTTTATTTATCGACTTGTTTTCACAATAACATTGATTAAATTACTTATGAAAACATGATGTTAATTGTTTTCCAATTCCATAGTACTAACACTCGAAGTTGGTTATTCTTTTGTAGGAAAATTTCAAAAGTAAGACTGAATATATGTTTGTAAAATCTGGTTTTATATTCGTAAATAATGTAGTCATTGAAGATTTACTAAACCTTTGGGGACAATGTAAAATAATTTATAAGCATAATACTTGATCGACCTTCATCCAGTCTGAATCTTATGATAAAGTATGTTATTTCTATGTATTAATGAGGAATAAGACCAGAATAAAATGTCGGTAATAATTGTGAGGATAAGCTTGACTGCTAATGCAATCAAAACAATAATTCTGTTATGGAAGAAAGAGGCGAGCACGCAGGTGTATTTATGTTAGCCTACCTGAACGGCAACCCAGTAATTTCAATGTCATCGTTATACTTATAACATCATTTAAACGCAAGTGTTACTATTATCACCAAAACGTGCGTCAAAGGAATAATTAATAAATTAACACGTGACGAACGCTAATTTAACAATCGAATGCGAATGGCTTGTTTTCGAAGTTATATTTCTTTTCGGTACCATCGGATCGGTGGCACTTTCGCGACAAGGCACATGAAATAATAATCAGCTTTTAAAATCAGCGGATCGTTCATTGCCTACGCATGACTTGCACATACAGTGAGTGCGTTGGTAACCATGGACAACAAATTAATGGATTCAATTAATACGTCGTATTGGAATTAAATTTTAGAGTTTAAATCCAAATGGATTGTGTCAACGGTAAAAAATAATTTTGTTTGTTTTTAATTGGCGAGTAATCCGCGTTTTGTAGATCTAGGCTTATGGTTATATCACAGTTTATCAACAACATAATAGTTTGTGAAGATGATGTTAATTTCTGAAATGGAAATAGGAAGGCAGTAAGGACGAACTTTGCTCACTTCGAATAAAACCAAGGACTTTCAACTATAAAGTTAAAATCCATGATAAAACAAAGAACAAAACAATTTCTAACGTTGTAAGTTATCAGTTTAGACTTGTAACTGAATTGCATTCTTCAGTTCTTTCATTAGAAGTTATGGATTAGGTTGACGTCTGATTGTTATAAAACAAAACCATCGGAATGTGTTTATATTGGAAAAGAATTTTCCGTTTTATTCTATTTTATCGAGTCTGCCTTAAAAATAACCCATAGCTAAATGCATTACAATAGAAACTATGCCATTAATTACTTAATCTTAATTGCGATTTTAAAGTTTGATTTTCGGGGTCAGGTGACATAATTGGGATTCCAGTAATTCACACTAAGGGACGCGAGACAGAAACCACCAGACCATGGCCAAGCGGTACAAAATAGTTACGTCATTTTTTTTAGGGATGCGTGTTTTCTATCATTGTATATCTATTTGTTTTCATCCAATATAATATTTAAGTACAAGGCACAGAGTGGTAGATCTATTTAGACCATCGGAATGTCTTGTTTGTTTCATTCATCCCGTGACATTCCCTACAAAATACAAATTCCGATCTTTGTAATTAACGACAACAATATCTATAAACTCTTTATTCTTTAACTTTTTTAAGACCTGTCCGTGCTAAATATTTAAAGAAAAACAAATCCCTATTATTTTTAAGTATTTTGAGTGACCGTTTACCGTAGTTGGCACGTGGCACTTAAAACTAGTAGTAAAACACGTCGCAGAAGCGCAACGACCATAGGCCTACTTGAATCCAGAAGCGGAAGTTACAATATTGACTTTGTAAACTGAACCGTCTAGAGCAATGACGTTCCATTATACCTCCACGCGATTACATCAACAAGAAGTGCGCACACCTTGGCAAACTTCCAAACCACTCATTAATCGATGTTATATTTGTCGATAGGGTGGAAGCAGGCCCATTCATTCAGTATAACCAATCAGTTCCCAAGCTGGGCTGTTTACTTCCGACCGCAACACTTTTCTACTTCCATAGTGAAGGATCGCCCACATGTGTATGATTTGTAACGAACGTAAATATTATATATATAGGCCTATCATTTACTATTGGAATTTCAAAACGTGTTTGTCAGATAAAATTTGACGCATACACCTGTCACATTACGATATCGGTTTATTTATTTTCTTACTGAGTAGGCATTTTAAAACTAAATAGCTTTTAACAATGAAACGATAAATAATTAATTAGGCCTATACCACAGGCCTAGCCTAGAGTTAATTGTATTACAGTTATTCACGAGAAACGGAAATTCTACATTAGTTGCTTATCGGACCGACGTAATTGATTGAAACATCTATCAATAAAATAGTATTTTGTCATATTAGGCCTAATAGTACGTTGCCTTTCATTAAAAGAGCCCAGTATAAAATTAAATATATATTTATAGAAATGTATGCCATAAATACACTGAAAAAGAACGTGCTTACATACGTATACATATCATGATAAGGCTGTAAATCACATTGTATAATAGAGTTAAAACAACACTAAACCGTCTTGCTTGAGATAATGTTATAGGCCCTAATTACAAAACTTTTATATATAAATTTTGAACGTTAAGAGAAAAGGAATCACCGAGTGTGTGAAAAAGCCCTCAACCGGGATTCGAACTCGGGACCTTCTGCTGTCTTTTATGCAAACGCCTTTAAGCAACTGGAGAATTGACGCTTTGTAGGGAATTCAAATCCGATTAAAGCAACTAATCACGCTCTTGCGTATGCGTAATTTGGGCAGCACCAGTCCAACTACAGTATTACAGTATAACAAAGATCAATATGATACGCCCTCTTTTCGACGGCAAGACAGGATCCCCTAAGTGATACTTTATTTTTTTCATAAATATGTATTTATAAATGTATACTATTTTATATATAGGCCTATATATATACACACATATATATATATACACATATATATAGGCCTATATATATTATATATACATAATTATATATATATGTAATAATATAGGTCTTTGATATATAGGTCTATGTATAGTAGCATTTCTGTTGTAAAGTCTTCAAGTCATATGTACTGTATGTGTAAAAAATTAGTAATAATAATTTTTATGAATAAACAAAATTGACTTATAGTATAAATTTAACCATAGATTTTGATAGCAGAAAAATCCTTAGACAATACATCGTCTCCAATGATATTAATTAGTATTAC
>NW_022738677.1:151190-168237 GCF_011630105.1 Anneissia japonica
CACACACACACACACACACATATATATATATATATATATATATGGAATGCTTCGCAGTGCTTAATGGTAAGCAAGTCGGATAATACTGATGATAACAATAATGATAATAATAATAATTCTTAAAATAATGATAATAATAACAACAGTAAGAGGGAGGTCCAACATACATAAACATATAGGCCTACTTACATAAACATATACATACGAAACACATACATAGGGGTCTATATCAGTAAATAAAGAGTCAAATGGTATCAGAAAATGTATATGCCACAACATTTATTTAAAAACCAGAAAACGAGCGAGTGCTTTCGGCAGTAAGTATTTTATCAGGCTGGCTATATGATAGATAAATACTTATAGTCAAAAGTACTCGCTAGTTTGCAAATAAATTTTGCTGGTCATTATTATCTGATACCATTTGACTCGTTATATTATATACTTACCTGCCACGGGAGTGACTTTGATCTGTATATATATGCATTCCTACATCATTATTATTGTTGTCGCCTATAGCAACATTGTAACATTTTAACATTTTAGTTTCAACTGAACATGAACCGGTGAAGTCTGTCTCAAACTCTGCCTCATGGCGATTGATTCGCTTCGTCGATGATGTCTACGTTGGATTCCCTCTGAAACCAACTGCTGAATGAATTTCGGCCTATGGGGATGGTCGTAGTTTTGAGACACACCGACAGGAACAGGCTCTCGCTGAATATCTAAAGACAGAAAAGTCCAGTATGATTGATTAAAACAGATATAGACACTACAGTGTGTTGATCTCATCGCTCAAATCAAACCGAGTTTACTATATATTTATTTATTTATTTGGTCACACTACACCTTTGTATCGGTGGCACTCACAGTCGGTGGTGCGGTCTTACAAAATACGTAAGAGAAAAGGGTGAAAAGAATCTTAGCTAGCAAAACTTAACTAACAAATTCGTAACAGAAGCCCAATTATTGCCGAGTACCGTTGCTGTTTTCCCCACCCGTGATAACCTTTGTAAGTATATATATATGTTTTAGGTGTTGTTTGTTGCGCAACGGAACGTTTTCAATGACGATCTGTTCAGAATGCCACCGAAAGTCAGCAGACGGCATCCCGTCGTCCACAGGGAGCGGACTTCCTTTCGTCATACGACGGTCTACGATGCAGTGAATGCCCGGTATTTAAACGGCATAGAATGGCTCTATTCGGCCCGAAGTACCGTAGCTCATTGAAGGCAACACATTTTTATAATTTATATCTATATTACTATTAAGGTCAATTTACTATTAAGGCAAAAATGTACCGAATACTCAGTACATTTGAAAACAACTGCGAAAAAAATCGCAGGTTGTTCTCGGGTGGGACTCGAACCCACGAATGTACTGAGGTAGATGGAGATTAATCGACATGAACGACACCAAGTTGTTTTCGTTTGGTGGTCGCTTCAGTGTTAATATTGTCACGTATTTTCATTTTATATATTTCTTCCATTTCAGTTTTGCATCTGCCCTCCCCCACCCCGGTTTCTCCCCAAACAAAAGAATCTTTCCCTTTCCCCTTACCCTTTCCCTACCAACAATAATGATTAATGCGTGAGCGCAACCTATTAGTGCTACATCAGTGTTGGTATGATTCTCGTCGCTAAATGTTCGGCTAGTGGTAACAATCTTCTAGAAAAACACTCTGCTGGTTCTGTGTACTTTATACAAAGACTAACTTTAACTGTACATTCAAAATTTATTGTTTTAAAGATCCTACACCCGACAGAACAGCACAGATGTGGCGTTAGTACCTTTATAATATACAGTTCACATCTAAAAGGCAAGTTAAAGGACCTACATAAATATAGGAATTACTTGTATTTATATAGGTCTTTTATATTTAGATGTAAACTGTATATCTTCATATAGTTTACATCTAAAAATGAAAGTTTCGCATTTAAAAGGAAAGATGAAGGACCTACATAAATAATAGTTATACTTAGAAAAATGCATGGAATATTCTTGGTAATCTCACATCTTTTCATTATGATCTATGACTGCCAAGAAATCAACTGTAAAAGAATGATATTTTAATCCATCATGTTAATCGCTTTCTGAGGTCACGGGCTGTTAAACGAAAGCGATCGAACTGTCTTAAATCATTTGTATCCCATCGGCGCAGCAAATTGATTTTTACTGCTTAGGCCTACCGTAGTAGATTCATCCTTAAGAGCAGCCGAATACGTGGTCATTTGTTTTTTTTCCCATTGCAGTACTTTCAAAAGAGTACGGTACCGTACAAATCATACTTTTTTATGTTTCTCCTTCTCACCCCCCCCCCGCCACTTCAAAAATGGTACATAGTTTGAGATCATATTGTTTCATTTTCATAACATTGTTGTCCCCAGGAGTGGATCCAGAGATGTAAAAAAATAAGAAGCGTGGGGTGGGGGTGGGGGTGGGTGGGAGCGTTGCGGTCGAGTGATAACATTAGCTAGGTGGTCCGGTTATCTAGACGCCCGGAAATAACCTATGAGGCGTTTTGGGCGGTCAAGTAGTTTCTATTTTTTTTTTGCTTTTTTATAAATTTTCAAAAAAAAAACAAAACGGGAGGAGGGAGGGAGGTGGGCCCCTATATCTGCCCCTGCTCCCCACTCTAACGTTCTATACTCTAGGGAAAATTACAAAAATAATGAATGAACCTCTTAAGGCTGAAAAACATATGTTTCATATAGCTGGCAATAAACCTAGGCTTATGTATATACAAGGTGGACCCCATTCCATATAGGTTAGTGTAATTATATTATTAATTCCAACCAAAGATGAGCCCGCCCTCTTGTAACGCTGATTATGTAGATACTTTTTCGTTTCAAGCGAGCCAATTAAAAAAAATAATTATTCAATAATGTTTTAAACGTTAAATTATTATCACATACTAGACGTCGTGTTGTTAATAAACTGATAGGCCTATAGGCATATTTTATTATGTTTCGTGTACTCTTGTTTAGTAGAAAATTTGTGTCCGAGAACACAAAAACAAGTCTAGATTTTTATTCGATACTTCAACCAATAAAATCCACTTGTATCCTTAAAAATATGTGTTAGCGTTATTTTATTTACCAGAATATACCTTGACCTTTAAACTGGAAACCTGTTAAGGTTTTTGAGGTCCTCCAAAGATATCCACATAGATATGGTATGGTTAGGTTGTGTGGTTTCGCCAGTGTGTTTCAAGATGACATTTAACCATAAAGAAAGAGGCATTTTCATTGGTATAATTTACTGTAGCTAATGAGAGCAACTTTTGACGATGCTTACTGTAGATATATTATAAAATTAAATGTTTATTTACTACATACAATTCCTCCTGTTGGGTAATGCATTTATTTTTAAATTTGAATCTTGAAAAGCGATTTATTTTTTTCTGTCCATTGACTGATGAAAGTTGATTCGTGTAATCCTTCATGATAATCACATCAATATATACCTTACGTGGAGTCGTCAGTCTTCCTATGCACCTTTCGTGTCCTTTGCCGCAGAGCATTTCTCCTGTAATCCGTATGAATATGTTCACAACATTCCCCAGTAGGGGACGTGCACGTGAATATGGACACTGATTGGCTTAGACACTTAGCACTGTAACCTCCAAATGACTGTGATTGCATCACCGTGAATAACATTAAGGATTCAGTCCGCCGTCGAGTAGCTAATCATCCACTTCGTACAGCGCGACGGTCGGGTGACCATCGCGGACGAATTTACCTCCGTTCTCGGAGACGTTGTCTGCTCCAATGATAAAGGGGCAGACAAATAGGCCTAGTCATATATTTAAGCTTCCTAAATCGCTACACTCTCGCTAAACGATGTTTTCAGTGCAATCAGTGTACTGCGTAGCGCAGTCTCCAACGCAATCTGGTAGGCTAATTTAAGTATAATAGGCTTTCCTATTTTCACCCGCTAATATTGTGAAACTTTAACAGAATGTACTGATACTACAGCATACGATTCCGAGAACTTTTTCATTTACCTTGGAATCGTAATCGCAGCCACGAGATACAGGATTGTCTATGCATATATAGCTACATGGACCTGATTGATTATTAATATTAAATGGATTTATACAACAATTTGCATTGAATGACCTCTCTCGATGATCAGCGTATATGAATATAAAAAAGAAAAAAGAAAAAAGAAAATGAAAATAATAATAGTATATAAGCCTATACAAAATACGTCGATATTAGATGAAAGTAAACATTGTTGTCCGTACGAAACACGAAAATAGCCTATTTGTGTAACATTGGAGCTGTAAAGCTCTGTCTGGAATATCAACTTTTATTTGACAAAAACTGTGGTATGCCCATATTTTATGGTCATAATATGCCCATATATAGGCATGATGTGCCTATATATGGTCATGATGTTATGTCATCACGACTATATATTTGGGCATGTTGCATGTTTTTGACAGATAAAATTTGCTAGTCTGAACAGGACTTTAAAATAAACCTATAGAAATAACATAATTCCTAAAATTCACATCGTTGCGTCATGATTACGTAATTATATTGCGTGTGTTTAGATGTGCAGTGTACTGCAAAACGAGGTATCGGTAGTATTTGCTCACAGCTTGTATTCTTCTACACTGTAATTTTAGTTTAGCAGCTGAGATAAGTGTCAATGACGTTTTCACTGAATCCTCCACGAATAAACTTACTGTCAATCACCGTACTATATTTAGCCTAAATAATGATTTTATTTGTTCTCCCTTCATGCGTCTGGAGGTTTGCGGATTTATATTTTGTAGAATATGCGTTAAATTGATTATTTTGCGGTTGATGTATTGGCTAGACGAATGAATTCTGTTGCCACAGGGGAAGGGGGTTGGACTTTGAGCCTGGTATGAGTGAAATAATTGATCAATGTTCCCTTAAGGCCACCCCGACCATGGACCGCGAACATGAACTTCTGGGGAAATTGTCAACCCACACTAACAATTAAGGTCCCTGGAGATGTTTGGGTATTGGGCTTAACTACGTATATCTATCACGTCATCTTTCGTAATATTGAGCATGCGCATAATTGTCACGCACGCACGCACATACATCATTTGCATATAACGTGATTCACATTGTGAGAGTGTTTGTAATCCACAATTATAATCTAATTTTCTCAAATTTAATTAGATGAGTACCGTACATATTTTAATTAATTACCATGAGAACCTAATACAATACGATCCATTAAACTATCATAACGACTTGATAATTTATAACAAAAGGTCATTAATTGTAATTATAGGTAGTGCCTTAGGAGATATTGCATTGTATATTACTACAGCATTCATCAAAACGTGCATGCAATTTCTATTAAAATAAATAAAGCAACTCAGATTAAAACGATAATTTATGACCAGCGAACGGAGAGTAATCCGGTTGGTATGTCGGTCATAACGTTATAGCAACTCATAATTACATAACTATTATTAGAAATAGAACTTTTTTTTTTGAACTAAACTCTATATCTAGAACGCCAGTCTAAATCATATATTTATATATAGACTTAGGCATCACGCAAAATGAAATGCCGCAAATTATGAATTAGATCGGTGGTGTTTCAATTATCGACGATAGTTGAGTGTACTAAAAAATATAGGCTTATTTTATATCAAAAAAAGTGATCTATTGAACGACATATATACACTCCTAATACCTACCTTTTGTTTTGTTGCTTCCCAACGCCCGATGTGTGCTGTAATAAATCACTGAAAAAATGAGAACAAGAACGCAAACTAGGGATGCTTTCGGGTATAATAATACAGAATTTAATGTGAAAAAACCCGCTTGTACGCCTGTAAAATCAGACCATGGAGTAAAGAAGCAAACTCCGTGATTATATATCCTTGCTGCGATCTAGTAAAAGTGTAAAAAAAAATAGTGTGGGGTTTTAAACTCAAAGATCCATGCAATTTTGTCCCACTTTTGTTGACACGATTGAAACCTAAAGGCGTTTAGCAATAGCATATCAAATACTTAAGCGCATTTAGTTCTAAACACGTCAAAAAGCCTATGCATAAACACGTGTAGTTTGTAAACGTGTTACCAAACAGATTGCGTAGAGAATTTCTTTAAACCCTCAACGCTGTTTTTGCAGTGCTCCCGACTTTGCAGAGAAATACAAGAATTTACAGACCTTTTTTGTCTTAAGCGCAGTTCCAAACACGTTACAAAAGCATGCATAAACACGTTTAGTTTTTAAACGTGTCACCAAAACCGTGAACACATTGCGTAGAGCTTATTTTCTTTAAACCCTCCACCCTGTTTTACAGTTCACTCGACTTTACCGAGAAATACAAGAATTTACGGACCCTAATGACTGGTATCTGTTATTAATGCCACCATGCTTTGAATAAATAATCACCGTATCCTGTTAGCTGTATAAATTCACTTTGAAATTAGAAAAACAAGGCGATTAATTATTCATGTAATAACACAGAACAAGACAAGTTGAGTCGCTGTCACCTTCGGAATACGGTTTATCAACAGCTTAATGTTGGTAATTTATGGCACGGTGATTGTTCTGAATTTCAGAGATGTAATTTTATAGTGTGATGAATTTTCATACCTTGTTTCCGCACTCACAATTTGCAGCTGTCCTTTTCCTCGTTCGATTATCACATTAATTTTGTTTCATGATATCAAACTTGGTATAGGCTCCATCCAGTTACCGTTAATGATAAAAATGCGGCACTTATAAAATTAATTGTAGGAGGATTTACAGCGTGGTGCTCATTCGAGAAAGACATTAGCACAGCTTCCAACGATTGTAGAAATGACTTTTCCAATTTAATCTCACCGTATCTGTAAAATATGCTATAGACCGTACCCATGTGTTGTACATATCCGACTTGTCATAGTTTAGTGTTAAATTAAAAAGCCAATGAAAATTTGCTGTTTAAAGCCGTACACTTACTGCGTCGTACGACCGTCGCACGACAATCCACATTTGCTTCCGGCGAGCGATAAACGACGCAACGCCGTCTGCTGATTGTCAGTGGCAATCTGAACGGATCCTAATTCGTTGGGTCCGCGTCTTCGCTTGCGTTCTTCGTCGCGTTGCCGCCGCGTCGCCGTCGCAGTGAGTAACCGGCTTAACACTTTGGGTACAGTGGTGTATAGGCCTACTCTCGAAATTCAAAATACACTGTACACCGACGGTCGTATCGGCGATTCCATGGGGAACGGAATCCGACGAAGCCACGTCTCTGCTGTCTGCGGCGTTTCGTCGTCAAGCGCCTACAGAGAGCGGTGGTTTCGTCTGTCAATATTCAGACAGCTTTATACCTTTGACTCTTCAGCGTTGAGACTAGTTCTAAAAGTTACGTTTGGTACGACACTTTTTCGAAAGCGACGATTAATCGTTTATTTGATAGTTGGTTTTTAAGGATGTAAAGTTGTATCCTCTTAGGTCATTCTTTAATAATTGTGCGTTCCAGTTGATATTTGACCTTTTTACTAGCCTTTTGTATTTTCTTTAAAAAATTCTTTAATAGCAATTTTAATTTGTATGTTATCCTGTAGTTTTTATGATACTGTTGTTGTTCTTAGTAAACTTTCTATTAATTTAAGACATGTAGATAGACTTGATTTTCATCATTTATCGGGACGTACAAATTCATATCATAATAATGCTTCATAATAATGCTATTATTGCTTTTCCCAGAATTTGGTCAGCTTTACCTATTTCACTTAAGGATTTTTTTTTTATCAATGATTCTTTTAAAATGTTTAAATTTAATTTGCGATCTCATTTTTTTGCAAAATTCAATAGAATAGAAATTATACAAAAGTAAAATTAATTAATATTTTTATAATTGATAATGTATTATTAAATTAAAATTTGAAATTAAATGAAATGTAGTGTTAAATGAAAATGAATTTTGAATTTAAATGATGATGTGCAATGTTTTCAGAAATTATTTTTATAATTAATAATTTAATAATAATCTAAATTATTTAAATGAATTAAATGATACGCAATGACTAATGTTGTATTATAGTATAAATTATGTGATTTAATGAAAAAGTGAAATTTTTTTAAATAATTATTTTTATATTTGTATAATTATAATTATTATTTATTTTTATTGTTATTGGTATGTTCCTGCTTAATTAATGAACATTTGTAAATTCTAGTTTGGACAGACACATCTTTTGATGACAGTGTTTTCACTTTTGCCTGTCCTGGTATCTCTAGAATTAATCATGTTTTGTTGTTTTTGTTGATAATTTGTTTTCAATTGTGGTTTGTTATAGTAATTGTATGTTTTATACATATATTGATGCCGAATAAATAAAATAATAAATAAATAAATAGGCCTAACACTTTATCTACCTTTAATGCGTTCACTCCATTTCTGGCGGTTTCGCCCTTAAGTCGTATTCAATTGATTTTAAGGATAACAATTTACAACTAACATTATTTCCACACTACATCAACATGAAAAGTGTTTCAATTTACCTGACAATCGATATGATGTCCCTCCCACTTTGAAATGTGGGGGGTCCCTTACTGATCGACGCCTATGTTTTCTGGTATAATCTGTCATTACTTGTTCTATCTGTTGATTTGATGTTCGTATTCCGCAGCATTTTTCATTGATACATATCTAGTGGAGTTTCTGCATTGCGTACAGTATGAAGGAATAAAACTTGTTCCTCCCTGATTACAGGATGCATAGGCATATTCCGTAACTTATTTCAATCGTGAGTCGTTTATCGCAACATTCCCTAATGCGTCAAACGTACGAGCCAGTTAGCACGTACCAACAATTTAAATAGCTTATACTTAAACGTTTTCTTAAAGTATGGTGATTTATACTTAATAGCTTTTAATGGATTTTTACATACGGACATTAATCTCTTGCTGAATTGGTCGATACAATTAATACGCTACTGCATCTTGTACTTTCAACTGCTCATTGAAACTTCTCAATGGTCAAGGAATGTAAACAAGCGGCGTACCATTTTCTGTATGAAAAAAAAGGTGATTTAACAGATTTAACATCTTTATTGTAGGGGCATATATCTAACAATCCTATAATGATGTTACTCTTACAACGATTCAATACATTTGTAGTTATTATTCTGATTTTGTATATAATGATATAAAATAAAATATTGGTAGAAATAGTGCTTTATTTGTGATATATATATATATATATATATATATATATATATATAGAGGCCTATATATATGTATATAGGCCTCTATAGGTGTGTGTGTGTGTGTGGTGGGGGTGAGGGTGGGTGTGTTTGTCACAGTGCTACGCAGCAACATTAGGCCTATACATAGGGCTATAATGTTTATAGCGTAGGCCTATACTTATTATAATAATAAAAAGAAAGAATTAGAAAACCATTTAATTTGTTCATTCAAAAACATCACATAAATAAATTTCAAAGTAATGCATCGAAGAAAAAAAAATTTTTTTACTACGTTTTACTACCACAAAAATATTGTTAGATGGAACTGATTATTTAAACGTCCGTTAATTGACGAAAAAATTTTTCTCGCTAAAATTTCCGGTTGGAAAAAGTTAAAAATTCATTGTTTGTATAAGAAATTCATCCGTGTTTCTTTTTTAGTAGTTCAATTTATTTAGGCGCTTTGTAAATATAATTGCATGGCATGGCATATTACTAGACCTTGTTCATTATAGCCTAAGGCATCTATTAATATCTGCTATGATATGTATTTATGTTTTTTGCATAATCAGGGGCATACGGAACAAATTTTTCGAATGTACCCGAATATGAATTCAAGTCACATATCTGGAATAGTGGTATTAGTTTCATTCTCAAGCAAACTCACCACTTAACAGATTGAAATAAACTACAATATAATCATACATTCGTTATGGCTTAGATAATTTTAGTCTACGCGAGAAAAAAAAATCAAGGGTCTTTCGGGATTAGAACCAATGACCATGAGACAAAAAAGACAAACACCTTAACTAAAATTTCCACTCACGTTTTTGTAAGGTTTAGTGAAAGATCTGTTCTCAGATTATAAGCGAGTTGGGAACGGTTTGCGGAAGTATTATTTCAGTTCAAGGGAAACTCAGCCTATTTAGGAATAGGAAACTAGCTACAGGTATTTCTATATTGGTTGACCGAGGGTAAATTGGCGAATATAATGAGGTATCGGCTTAAGGTAGGCCTGCTACTACCAGTTTATTGACAAAATCATCCTAGGCGGAAACATATACACCCAACATTTTTTTAATTCTGTAGGCCTATTTGCTGATGTGCTTCTTTTTTTTAAAAATATTTATATGAAATTTTGTATTTTTCAAATTTTTGTTCTTTATGATGTTCTAATTAAACCCTGTCCAGACCATCAAATTGTATTTGACGAAAACGTGTGACATGCCTAAATATGGTCAATGATGACATCACATCATGACCATATATAGGCACATTATGACTACATATGGGCATATACAACTGTTTATCGCCTTCTGACCTTCTTCTTGTATACACTAATCTATTTTGGCCCCTCTCCTTTTACAAACCCAATTGGGTTTCTTGAGTTTGCCTTTTCGTCATTTTCTATTTTACTGTACTTTTTATGTCATTTTTAATTTAATTAATACAAAATTAACACATTTCTACAAAATACATATAAAATCATAAATAGGGCCTATATTCATCCTCCAAATATGCGAAAACAATGGGTTGAATACATTGAAGAAACTTAAAGAACAGGTTTATTTTTTATAATTAAGTAAAAATAAAATGTACCCACCCTCCTAAATCTAACGGACGAAGGAGGGACAATGGACTGTGAGTAGATGTGTAACTTTGGCCGTGCAGATATGCTGGTCTTCCTCCAATTATAGGTCACTATTGGGACCGGATTTTCCATGGTTTTTAGCAAATTTGGACTTTAAGTATGATAATAAAGATAAAGACAATAATGGCGAATTTTGGACCACAGTGGTCTTTAATTGGTGGAGGTCTACATTTGCAGAGGGAGACATGTATGTATTAAATTTGTATATTGAGACTGAATCTACATTGTCATCATATATTGCGAAACCACCGCGCACGTACATGTATAGAAGGTCTGGATAATCTCGTTATCAATTAGGCCTAACTCTCATCTGCAGTAGAACAGCGCATAACTTCTGTCGCTATCAATCAATTATGTCGCTATTTCCTCGAAATAATTCATTAATTAAACTTAAAATCATGCTATCAAATTTGGGGTTTTGTGCAATTAGGTATGTTTAATATTAAGTCAAGGACAAGTGACGGAAATTATAATGATGATTAATAGTAATGAAAAATACTGATTGATAATAATTATGACTTTGATTATATAAAAAAAATAGAGTAAATAATAATTATTTCAATAATAATAGGCCTTAATGATGATTATTGATACTAATTATAAATTTCATTTATTTTAATTTGTTTTATTTCAAATAAAACAATAAATATTAATTAAAAGAAATAATATTACTAATGATGATGATGATGATGATGATGATGATGATGATGATGATGATAATGATGATGATGGTGATGCGGATGCTGGTGTGAATGCAGATTAGGAATGAGATGAAAAATAGAGGAAGATGAAGATGATTATGATGATGGTGACGATGACGTTGATAAAGACGATGATGATGGTGATAAAGATATAATGATTATTACAAATAATATATATGAATGTATATACACAGCACATTAATTAATGTAAGACGATACGTTTTATCAATGACTTTTAACTGGTTAAATTCCTTGGTTATATTAATGTAGGCTATGTAAACACTAATACCGACATAGGACTAAGTACCCAGAATTGTTTATAATTGGAGATACAAGTATTGGAAAATTAATATACGGTATCAATTGAATTTTTAAATTTGAATATCACATTTACTTAGTGACGTGATTAATGTCCGGGGGCGTTTGTATGTTAGCAACGTATTGCATTAACAAATAACATTCGGTGTTCGAATCGGAAGTGATCTATCAAGCTATGGCTCGATCTCCTATTTCAAACGTCCCTTGACAATATGACGTCATCATTATAATTGAATGAAGATGTTTGCGATCATAACGAATATTCTCGTATGACTCTTATGGTTGACTCTATGGCGTAGAATTGAGGGGGTTTATGCCTATCCGACACCACGTGTTCCATCGACTACAATCTTTAAGTTCCTTCTATTGCTCTATTCCTTTAAAACAAATCTGGTTTCGTCCATGCCGCGCCGTGTCAATCATACCTCAACTTTTCGTACTGCACCGTAAAGCTGCATTCACACGCTGGCGTTCAGCGCATCGGAAACGTAACACGCTCCAAATTTCGGTTTGAATCCCATGTGAATGCAGCTTAACACGAGCGGTACACTATTCTATAAAACATAGGCCTATTATCAAATCATGGCGGTATAAAATGATCACATTAACTTGCATTATTTACGATATCTAACCTAAACGGTACCAAAACAAGTATCTTTATCGACTTTACTATGCCGAACCTTTAAAACACGTGCTGTCTCACAAACCTACGTTTTTATTTACCTGTAGTTTTGTGGTACCCGTAATATTTTCAAAGGGCGAGCCTTAGCTGGAAGAACCATAAATAGCCTTAGCAGAAAGAACCATAAATATGTCTGTCCGTGGTCTAACGGTGTGAAGCTCACCTTGGTAATGAGAGATTGCAGGTTCAAGTCCCACCAGCAACATTCTTTTTATCTGATCGAATTGACATGATTACAACATTACTTGTTCCTATACTCAGCATTCCTCTTATGTACCGGAAATGCTCGAATACTGTAATCGCCGCGGCGCTTATAAAAGTTTTGGAGGCTCTAATGCGGCGCTTATTCGAGAGGGCGCTTATAAAAATATTGGCGTGGTGCGTTCCATGCCCGTTCCCATGTTACCTATCTCACGCATTCCCGTAGTTCAGTAGACCTTTCATAGATCCTATGTCATCGTAAATAAACGTTTATGAAGAAATGTCTTCATTTTGTTATTTATTCATTTTAACACTGTGTATCTTGTATTTAAAACCCTGTTTCTCAAAGTGTTTTATTACATACAGGACAATATACTCTCGATTAAGCGCCGTGGCACTTATTCGAGAGCGGCGCTTAGCGAAAAAAATCATGTTTGGTGCGGCGCTTATTCGAGAGCAGCGCTTATTCGAGCATTTACGGTATTTGCATAGGTCTCAGACACACACATAAATACCGTAAAAACTAGAATAGAAGTCCCGGGCTTCATTTTTATTTATTTATTTATTTTTTTTGCATACGTTTAGATGGGCTGCTTTTCAAGGGTATTTTACAAAGTATTGAGGGGGCTTCTTTTCAAAATGAATACTCTAACTTTTGGTAATTAATACTATAACACAATAGGGCCTCTGTAAACATTTTTCAACCAAATAACAAGAAAATCATTAACTTGTTAAAGTAGCCTCGAATAGAAGCCCATGGGCTTTTTTGGGGGCTGCTTTACAGTCTAAAAAGAAGGCCTCACCTCGAGATTAAGCCCATTGGGCTTCTATTCTAGGCTTTACGATATATATATATATATATATATATATATATATATATATAATTTTTATTATATATAATATATAGGCCTATATATCGTCCCTTATTTAACGTAGTGGCGAATGTGGAAAAGTGCATTTTGAGAAAAACGCATTTAAAGATTTTTGAAAATAGTAATTTTTATTAGCATACCTTCTTTTATATGAAATTGCCTAATTTCTATTTGATTATAGTACATTGACTCCTAATACTGTGTATAAAATATATGACCATAATAACGATTAGTTAATTAGCAATTCAACATTAAACTTATTCGTCACTTTGAAAAAAAAAAATTAACATACAAATTGCAGTAATTTAAAGTTCGCCACACATTCGCCACTTTGTGGGGGAAAAAAATCAAACCAACTTACATTCGCCACTGGAAATTCAAGCCAGTAGGCAGGATTTTTGATGTGAAGGGTTGGGTGCGTTTTAGCGAGCAAGGTGAGAACCTTAAGCCACGGGACCTGGGCCATCTAGGAATCCCTGGGGGTAGAGGGGCAGAGGTGGGTTTGGTACAGGCGTGGCTCGAGGAGAGAACGGGGGAGGGGGAAGGGCCACCCGTCGGGGAGAAAACCACAGCTCGTCGGGGAGAAAAAAAATTATATGTATTTTCATATTAGTAGACTTTAAAATCGATTAAATAAGCCTTTGAAACCCCAAAATTGTCAAACTTTTCGGGGACTTCGCCCCCTGGACCACTTTAGAAAGAAGGGCTTCTCCCCCTCCCCGGTCCACTTTTAGAAAAAAATTAAGCGACGTTCAACTACGCCCACTTTGCTCTCGTTAGGGAAATCGGCCCCCTCGTCCGGGCATAATACTAGGGCAAATATAATGTAGTGTTAAAAATGTTTTTTATAAAATAAAGGATACAGGGAGAAAGAAGAAAAGCAAAAAGATCCGGAGTGGCTCAGAATTGTACTGAAAATTATATAATAATGATAATGGCTCATTATATATTATCATATATTATATGTTACGAGTTTGTATTAAATGTATGTGCGTAAATATACAAAGTCAGATGAGTGAGTGTTCGCTGAATATGTACCGTAGCTTTTCTTGAAAAATGCGTTATAGAACCAATAATACGGAAACAAATCGTTTCATGTTAAATCCTCTTTAATTCAAAAATAAAAATAACAGTATAAAAAATAACAATAATGATTAAAATGATTCAAAATGATTTATGGAAATTAATTAATTTTTGAACGTAGGCCTAATTTAGAACTAGTACAAAAGATTCATTTAAGTTTCTTATTATAATTAATGAGCATTATCATTAGGACATTGTTTAAATCCACACTAACCTATATCTTACACCTTTACACTGATTGTACTGCAGGTCCTATCAGAGAGGTCCCATTACATTATGGTCTTCCATTTCTATAGCGCATAATACAGTGCATGACAAACGTTACGCTACTAATTCGAAGTCTCTCAGCTCAGTCTTGCTTGTGTCTATGTTGGCATTTATACTGTGTGTTTATAGCATTGTTTTAAAGTAATAAAACCTATCAGAAATTCACATGAACAACAAAACCAATGAAAATATATTTGGCTTAACTATAATTGTTTTCAGCAAAGTGGCGTATTCAGAATTTAAGGAAGGAGTGTAGGGTGCTGATGAAATGTGAGTCCACACCACGTCAGCGCCACTAAAAAATTTTAGTATTTTATACCTCTGGGTGCCTGGAAATGGAACTTAAATAGCTATTTACTTCTTTTTATTTCGGACGAATTGAGTAAAAAAATCCGCATTAATTAAATAGGTACCCGAAAATGACACTTAAATACAGTACCTACAATTCTAAAACTACCATATCCAACTGAGCCCCACCATGGTTGTGGCTCAGGTGAAAAAGTTTGAGACTCGTATAGATGTCCAAAAATAGCACTTGATTAGTACAAAACTTACGATATCTACCTGAGCCCCACAATGGTTTTGGGGCGCAGATGAGCAAATTTTAACCAATTGAGATTTTATAGATGCACGAAAATGGCAATTTGAGACCTTTAGATGCTGGAAAATGGCACTTCAATACATAAACACTACGAAAATTACTATCCACTCAAAGAGTGGTGGAATTCCATAAAATGTTGCCCACAAAATCTAAAGGGTGGTGCGCTAAATGTTAAAGGTTGGATACATTTAGTACTACTTATGGTATCGGACACGACTCGGCACGACCCGTGTCAAACAATTTAAATTTCATTTATTCGATACCTTTAATTTAATTTATTATTGCAAATAATATATGTACACTTAAATAACCTGTTCAAATCTCTATCCATCAACACTTAGTGATACGCATCTAAAACAAAATATATAAAACAGACTCCATCTTGTAGGTATTAGTTTTGATGAATTGTTACCTACAAGATGGAGTCTGTTTTATACAAAGGTGCTTATCACTAAATGTTGATGTGGATAGAGATTTGAACAGGTTCTCCCTAGAGTTCAATGCCATGTCCTCAGAATCAGACGTGTATATTTAGTTGACTATTAAGATTTAGATACAGAAAATAGCTCATATTAAAAGTACGTACATTCAATTACTAATAATGTTGTTTTATAAATCACCGTTCATAAATAACGGAAACTTTCACTGAATATTGCGATCATCACGCATGTACGGTACTGAACGCACCAGCGGAGTAGGTAGATGATGATGGGCCCCAGTGCAAGATATAATTGCCGGGCCTTCTGATTTGAAGCGTCAATCAAGGCCTTCAGGCCTTTGACTTGGGGACCGCAAACGTCCACAGATTGTAACGAAAAATATATTTAAAAAAAGAGATATACATTGAACACTATAAAATATATATTTTTATATTATTACACAGAAAATAATTTAATTATCATTAATTTAATTAAACTAATACATACAAACTTTAAACATAGAAATATTTACCAACGCCCCCCCCCCCAACCTTCCCTCGTATTATGGTGATCCTATTTTAGGTCATCAAGCTTGGCCACCCAATTTCAATTCATTAATTTTTCCATGAATATTCTGCTATTAAAAATATTTAATATAGTAACCAATAAGAGAGATGGAATTGTTATGAATAGTTGACTGTATTGTACACTTTTTATTAAAGTAAAATCAGACCATGAGCCAAATGCAATAGTTTTATTTATTATTTTTTTATTATTATTATTTAATAATCATTTTTTTTATGTTCAAAACCAAGCTTCTGTGATAACACATTTATTGAAAATCCACTGTAGGTCACCAATACATAAATTGTGCAACAAACTAATTTTCTATAGAATGGAATACAACATTCTATATAAAATATTAAAATTCTATAGAATGCGTAAACTCTATAAGACATATTTCTTTAGATTTTTTTTGCCTCTATTGAGTTACATAGAATTCTATAGAGCTCTATAGAACTTTTTTGTATGGGTAGATGCCGGAAAATGGCACTTCAATACATAAACAC